>NW_021703772.1:37119550-37404362 GCF_005190385.1 Monodon monoceros
AGTTCAGCACCACCAAACCAGCTTTACAACAAATGCTACAGGAACTTTTCTACGCAAGAAACACAACAAAGGAAAAGATCTACAATAACGAACCCAAAACAATTAAGAAAATGGGAATAGGAACATACATATCGATAATTACCTTAGATGTAAGTGGACTAAATGCTCCCACCAAAAAACACAGATTGGCTAAATGGATACAAAAACAAGACCCATATATATACTGTCTACAAGAAACCCACTTCAGACCTAGAGACACATACAGACTGAAAGTAAGGGGATGGAAAAAGATATTCCATGCAAATGGAAATCAAAAGAAAGCTGGAGTAGCAATTCTCATATCAGACAAAATAGACTTTAAAATAAAGACTATTAGAAGAGACAAAGAAGGACACTACATAATGATCAAGGGATCGATCTAAGAAGAAGATATAACAATTGTAAATATTTATGCACCCAATATAGGAGCACCTCAATACATAAGGCAAATAGTAACAGACATAAGAGGGGAAATCGACAGTAACACATTCATAGCAAGGGACTTTAACACCCCACTTTCACTAATGGACAGATCATTCAAAATGAAAATAAATAAGGAAACACAAGCTTTAAATGATACATTTAACAAGATGGTCTAAATTGATATTTATAGGACATTCCATCCAAAAACAACAGAATACACATTTTTCTCAAGTGCTCATGGAACATTCTCCAGGATAGATCATATCTTGGGTCACAAATCAAGCCTTGGTAAATTTAAGAAAATTGAAATTGTATCAAGTATCTTTTCCGACCACAACACTATGAGACTACATATCAATTACAGGAAAATATCTGTAAAAAATACAAACACATGGAGGCTAAACAATACACTACTTAATAACGAAGTGATCACTGAAGAAATCAAAGAGGAAATTAAAAAAATACCTAGAAACAAATGACAATGGAGACACAATGACCCAAAACCTATGGGGTGCAGCAAAAGCAGTTCTAAGAGGGAAGTTTATAGCAATACAATCCTACCTTAACAAACAGGAAACATCTCGAATAAACAACCTAACCTTGCACCTAAAGCAATTAGAGAAAGAAGAACAAGAAAACCCCAAAGTTCGCAGAAGGAAAGAAATCATAAAAATCAGATCAGAAATAAATGAAAATGAAATTAAGGTAACGATAACAAAGATCAATAAAACTAAAAGCTGGTTCTTTGAGAAGATAAACAAAATTGATAAACCATTAGCCAGTCTCATCAAGAAAGAAAGGGAGGGCTTCCCTGGTGGCGCAGTGGTTGAGAGTCCGCCTGCCGATGCAGGGGACACGGGCTCGTGCCCCAGTCTGGGAAGATCCCACATGCCACAGAGTGGCTGGGCCCGTAAGCCATGGCCGCTGGGCCTGCACGTCCGGAGCCTGTGCTCTGCAATGGAAGAGGCCACAACAGTGAGAGGCCTGCATACTGCCAAAAAGAAAAAAAAAAAAAAAAGAAAAAAGGGAGAAGACACAAATCAATAGAATTAGAAATGAAAAAGGAGAAGTAACAACTGACACTGCAGAAATACAAAAGATCATGAGAGATTACTACAAGCAACTCTATGCCAATAAAATGGATAACCTGAAAGAAATGGACAAATTCTTAGAAATGCATAACCTGCCAAGACTGAATCAGGAAGAAATAGAAAATATGCTCAGACCAATCACAAGCACTGAAATTGAAACTGTGATTAAAAATCTTCCAACAAATAAAAGCCCAGGACCAGATAGCTTCACAGGCGAATTCTATCAAACACTTAGAGAAGAGCTAACACCTATCCTTCTCAAACTTTTCCAAAATATAGCAGAGGGAGGAACACTCCCAAACTCATTCTACGAGGCCACCATCACCCTGATACCAAAACCAGACAAAGATGTCACAAAGAAAGAAAACTACAGGCCAATATCACTGATGAACATAGATGGCAAAATCCTCAACAAAATACTAGCAAACAGAATCCAACAGCACATTAAAAGGATCATACACCATGATCAAGTGGGGTTTATTCCAGGAATGCAAGGATTCTTCAATATATGCAAAGCAATCAACGTGATACACCATATTAACCAATTGAAGGAGAAAAACCATATGTTCATCTCAATAGATGCAGAGAAAACTTTCGACAAAATTCAACACCCATTTATGATAAAATCCTTGCAGAAAGTAGGCATAGAGGGAACTTTCCTCAACATAATCAAGGTCATATATGACAAACCCACAGCCAACATCGTCCTCAATGGTGAAAAACTGAAAGCATTTCCACTAAGATCAGGAACAAGACAAGGTTGCCCACTCTCACCACTATTATTCAACATAGTTTTGGAAGTTTTAGCCACAGCAATCAGAGAAGAAAAGGAATCCAAATCGGAAAAGAAGAAGTAAAGCTGTGACTGTGTGCAGATGATATGATACTATACATAGAGAATCCTAAAGATGCCACCAGAAAACTACTAGAGATAATCAATGAATTTGGTAAAGTAGCAGGATAAAAAATTAATGCTCAGAAATCTCTGGCATTCCTATACACTAATGATGAAAAACCTGAAAGAGAAATCAAGAAAACACTCCCATTTACCATTGCAACAAAAAGAATAAAATATCTAGGAATAAACCTACCTGAGGAGACAAAAGACCTGTATGCAGAAAACTATAAGACACTGATGAAAGAAATTAAAGATGATGCAAATAGATGGAGAGATATACCATGTTCTTGGATTGGAAGAATCAACATGGTGAAAATGACTATACTACTCAAAGCAATCTACAGATTCAATGCAATCCCTATCAAACTACCACTGGCATTTTTCACAGAACTAGAACAAAAAATTTCACAATTTGTATGGAAACACAAAAGACCCCGAATAGCCAAAGCAATCTTGAGAATGAAAAACAGAGCTGGAGGAATCAGGCTCCCTGACTTCAGACTATACTACAAAGCTACAGTAATCAAGACAGTATGGTACTGGCACAAAAACAGAAATATAGATCAATGGAACAGGTTAGAAAGCCCAGAGATAAACCCACACACATATGGTCACCTCATCTTTGATAAAGGAGGCAGGAATGTACAGTGGAGAAAGGACAGCCTCTTTAATAAGTGGTGCTGGGAAATCTGGACAGGTACATGTAAAAGTATGAGATTAGAGCACTCCCTAACACCATCCACAAAAATAAGCTCAAAATGGATTAAAGACCAAAATGTAAGGCCAGAAACTATCAAACTCTTAGAGGAAAAGATAGGCAGAACACTCTATGACATAAATCACAGCAAGATCCTTTTTGACCCACCTCCTAGAGTAATGGAAACAAAAATAAACAAATGGGACCTAAGGAAACTTAAAAGCTTTTGTACAGCTAATGGAACCATAAACAAGACCAAAAGGCAACCCACAGAATGGGAGAAAATATTTGCAAATGAAGCAACTGACAAAGGATTAATCTCCCAAATTTACAAGTAGCTCATGCAGCTCAATAACAAAAAAACAAACAACCCAATCCAAAAATGGGCAGAAGACCTAAATAGACGTTTCTCCAAAGAAGATATACAGACTGCCAGCAAACACATGAAAGAATGCTCAACATCATTAATCATTAGAGAAATGCAAATCAAAACTACAATGAGATATCATCTCACACCGATCATAATGGCCATCATCAAAAAATCTACAAACAATAAATGCTGGAGAGGGTGTGGAGAAAAGGGAACGTCTTGCACTGCTGGTGGGAATGTGAATTGGTACAGCCACTATGGAGAACAGTATGGAGGTTCCTTAAAAAACTACAAATAGTACTACCATGTGACCCAGCAATCCCACTACTGGGCATATACCCTGAGAAAACCATAATTCAAAAAGAGTCATGTACCAAAATGTTCATTGCAGCTCTATTTACAATAGCCCGGAGATGGAAACAACCTAAGTGTCCATCATTGGATGAATGGATATAGAAGATGTGGCACATATATACAATGGAATATTACTCAGCCATAAAAAGAAACGAAATCGAGTTATTTGTAGTGAGGTGGATGGACCTAGAGTCTGGCATACAGAGTGAAGTTAAGTCAGAAAGAGAAAGACAAATACCATATGCTAACACATATATATAGAATCTAAGGGGAAAAAATGTCATGAAGAACCTAGGGGTAAGACGTGAATAAAGACACAGACCTACTAGAGAATGGACTTGAGGATATGGGGAGGGGTAAGGGTAAGTTGTGACAAAGTGAGAGAGTGACATGGACATATATACACTACCAAACATAAAATAGCTAGTGGGAAGCAGCCGCATAGCACAGGGAGATCTGCTCGGTGCTTTGTGACCACCTAGTGGAGTGGGATAGGGAGCGTGGGAGGGAGGGAGATGCAAGAGGGAAGAGATATGGGAACATATGTATATGTATAACTGATTCACTTTGTTTTAAAGCAGAAACTAACACACCATTGTAAAGCAATTATACTCCAATAAAGATGTAAAAAAATAATAATAATTATAAAACTATAGCAATGAAGACAGTACAGTAATATTGCCAGGACAGACATAGACCAATGGAACTGAATAGAGATTCCATAAAGAGACACACACACATACATTGGTGCTTCATTTTTCACAAGGGTGGCACTGTAGAGTCTTGGACAAAGGACAGTCTTTACAATAAATGGACTGGGCTGATTATCCATGCTGGGAAAAGATGGAATTGGGACTATACCTTATGCTATACACAAAAATCAATTTTAGGGGACTTGTAAAGTTAAATGTGAAAAGTAAAAAAAAAGCTACTAGTAGGTAATATAAGAGAATATCTTCATGAACATCCAGGGCAAAGATGTCTTAACACTAACCATGAAGGGAAAAAAAAAATAACTTGGACTAAATTAGGGATCTATACATCAAAAGACATTAGCAACACACATGAAAAACACAGCGTTAAGATTCTTAAGTAAATGACTCTTAAAAATAAATAATAAAAGATAAAAATTTACCACCCCACCCAAAAATGATCAGAAAACAAAGTCAATCTCTATGAGATTATTTATAGTCAATGAACATACTAACATGTGTTCAATCTCACTAGAGAATAAAGATAAATAAGAAATTTAACCTAGTAGATTGGCAAAGATGAAAATAAAAAAAATTAAATTTAGTATTAGCCAAGATTTCAGAACTTTCATAAACTTATGGTAGGAAATTAAATTGGACAAGTTTTCCAGAGACTATATGGCAATGTATCACAGAATCCCTAAAAAATATATCTATTCTTTGACCAATTATTCCACTTCTAGAAATTCATCCTAAAGAGTTTGGGATATGGAAATTTTGCAAAAGTGGATTTTCATCACTGCAATGCTTATATAACAAGAAGTTAGGAAATATAAGTCTAGCAATAGGAGATGGGTTAAATATGTCATGATAATCCATATAGAAAGACACTACGTCAAAATTATAAACAATGATTTGGATCAAGGATAACCACCTAAGATGTCCACAGGGGCAAGATGTAACATAAATGAGTAAAGAGGCTCTTTGGCAAACTGGATAGCACATGCGCCTTTTGAAGAGGGCAACTCAAATCAATTGATGCCAAGTAAGAAGTGGGGGAGGGTCTAGTGTTGTCAGTATACCTAATATTTTATTTATTTATTTATTTATTTATTGCTGTATGCGGGCCTCTCACTGCTGTGGCCTCTCCCATTGCGGAGCACAGGCTCCAGACGCGCAGGCTCAGCGGCCATGGCTCACGGGCCCAGCCGCTCTGCGGCATGTGGGATCTTCCCAGACCAGGGCACGAACCCACATCCCCTGCATCGGCAGGTGGACTCTCAACCACTGCGCCACCAGGGAAGCCCTATACCTAATATTTTAAAAGAAGTAGAAAATTGAAGTTTTTATGTGAAATCTCCTCATGTTTAAAAGTTGTCTATTGTTTAGAATTTTTTGAAAAAATTCAGTGACCAAATAAAATATGTCATTTATCGACTAGATTCAATTCAAAGGCTGAGAGCTCCAGTGTACATATATATATTATTGACATAAAAAGATCTCCACGATGTATTTTTATTGCTGTAAAAAGCCTGTTACAAAGCAGTTTATATAATATGATCTCATTTTTTGTTAAAAATGAAAGCACATTTTTATGTATAAAGAAATGCAAAACAGGGTCTAAGAGGTGTAAATCTAAATGTAATAGCGGGAGATTTTTATTTTTTATATATTTTTCTATTTTCGCATTTTTATATTGATCATTAATATTTTATTATAAGAAAATAGGATGAAGTTTTTTTATTTGTGGTTGTAAAGGAAAGAGTTAATAAGTTAGTTTAAAGTTTTGAGAATTAAATTAAAAATCAAAATCATTGAATAAATACTCTTGCACAAAATCTGGACAGACCAGAATTCAAAATCAGTTCTTCCACTTACTATATCAGTGGCCTTTGGCTTTCTCACCTACAAAATATCAGTGATAATACCTACCATCACCGCCTCAAATTCCCTGGATAATGTAAAAATTAATAAACAAAAATAGAATGAATATCTACCACTCTGCCTTCCTAGCATCACCAAAAGCTAAGTGGAGAGAAGGGGGCTTTTTCTAGAGAAGTTCAAGTTTGGAAAAAAACCAGACACTTGTAGAATATAATAATGAAAAAAGGTTGTATGTTTGTTTTTGCTATTCCATCAGGAGGTAAGACCTCTTCCCTGGCAACTTCTCTACTCTCAGAATCTAAAGCTCCTCTCTGCCCCACACCTCAATCCCTACCTATGAAGGATACCCAGCGCAGTGGAGCAGAGAGTGGCTGACACCAGAAGCAGCATTAGATGAGGTGGAATCATATCATGTTCTCAAGAATATTTGGGTACTAGAGCCTAAGTGTGCGTGCAGCCCCAGGATAAATGGAATAAACTAGAGAAGCCACTCTCAAGGATTGGATTTGACCCTCAAGTAAAGACATGAAAGAATATTCTTTGAAAGTTTGCCACCATTTAGCTTCTCTTCCCACCTCTCTGTAAAGACATGAATTTCTCCACATGGTACTCAGGGAGGTGAAGAGGTCCACAGGTGAAACCAACCAACTGGCTAATGCAAGGAGGGTTTTGTTTCTGTCTATATCACCTCATTTTCATCATAAGGGTCTTAGATATCTGCATTCCACTATTCCTTCCACTGTGAAGGGTAAGTATAATGGAGGGTAAAGACATTTTTCCAGGCTATTGTAGTACCACTGGAAACCTACCTTCAAATGAGCTCATGTGTCTTCCCAAGCGCCCAGTTTTAAACCTAGGGAGAAATATCATCATATCTGGTCCATGGAAATATCATACCCTGTAAGATATTTTTTATATAGTAACTCATTTTCATTATCATTCCTTTTTCAATTAATTCGCAATAAAAGAGAACAATAAAAGTGTTGTTTCATATCTTTACTCTCTCAGTAATGTGCAACATGAACATAATAGTGTTAAGAAGTCAGAAATAACTTAACACAGTTGCTATAGAAGATGTTTATATTTGCAAAATTTCAACAATGATCTTCCCTAGGTTCCCCCAAATTAGCATATTTGTTAACCAAATTAATTAAGAAGCTTTTCAAAATAAAAGCAATGTTTTAAATAGATATATTTTCATAACCATAGAACATTTAGTTCTGTTGGAGGTAACAAACATATTACACTCAAGTACTTTCTGAAGATATTAGGGTAAAAATGATCTGGATGCAATTATAAATGTACCCTAATTAGTCATTTGCTTCTTTTGTGTGTATGTTTTTCTGCATGTGTTAAAATTATATCATAGATACTTTGTAATTGGTTAGTCCTTAAATCATCACAATGTTATCTGACCCACAGAATTTATATCAGCTCAAGGTGATGATATGATATTGTTTGAACAATGTCTTTAAATTTAAATTTAGTGCTCAATTAAATGCAATGAAAGTCAAGACCTCCTAGCTGCCCATGTGTGTTATAGAAAATGAATGCTAAGATTCGCAGTTAGGAAGAATGAGACCTTCCTATAAATCACAACCTTGAAATTTCATAACTGAATATCGTTGTCACATCAAAATCCTAATTTCAACAGAATCTTCATGGTGTTTCAGAGTACCACATAAGTAGGTATAAGTTCACTTCAGATCAGCTTTTCCATTGAAAAGTAAACAACTACAGAAAACTTTCTAAAAATTGATTTTATTTAATAAATATTTTTAAAGAGTTCACTAACTGAAGACTTTGCCGATCTTCCCAGAAATTCTGATCATTTGTTTATCCTTCATTCACTTTTATTTCTACTGTGATTCTTAGGAATTTGTCTAATCTATATTTAATCTATTAAAACATCTATGCATGATAAATTTGGCTTCCTTCAATTATAAGCTGTGTTACGATCTCCAAATTAAATGATAAAGGTAGAGAAGTAAAATTAAACACAGCAACAGGTTATAGTGAAGTGCTCTTTAGAATTTCAGATTAACAAATTTGTCCCAAAATGATAAAGTAATAAGTTACTAAATGAATAATGCAACACAGAATAGATTTTAACAGCATCTCAATCTCTCTCTCCCGTCCCCACCTCCCTCAGTCTTTCTCTTTTGCTCTCTCTCTCTCTCTCCCTCTCTGTCTCTCTCTCTCTATCTCTGTCTCTCGCTCGCTCTCTCACACACACACACACATACACACACTTCCGCCCACATCCATACGTGAGTGTGTACACACATCTCAGAATTTTAAAACACTGCTACTAAAGGTTTTAACTTAGATAAATTAACTATGTTAAAATACTGACATTGTGAAAATATCTGTTTATGTCCAATACCCCAGAGAGGGCATCTTTCTGTGAACTTCTAAAAAGCTTAAAGAAAGAAAACCAGAAGGAAAAACCAGAGTCCTTGGCAGGAAGCCTGGGTGAAGGCGTGGCTGCCACTCAGGGTCACAGCTTCCCATTGTCCTCGCTGCTCTCCTTCTCCTCTATGGCCTCCAGGCTGCGCTTGCTCTTGGCCTCGGCACCACTGCTGGGGGCTTTACTAAGGCCACAAGACAAGCACGCCAGCTGGATCTGCTTCATGTTCTCTATAGCTTCATTCTTGGCATTCTTCAACAGATCTCCTTGGCCCTACAAACAGGCAGAAATAGACACCAAAGAAGAATGTTATGGGCCAGGCAGATCCTAAGTGACATCACTCTATATCCTTCATGCTGTTGCTCAGTGAGGAAACAGACTCAGACCAGAGAGCCCCCTTTTCCAACATCCTTTTCTTGCATTATTGAGGGTCTTTGCTCTTTAAGTCAAGGACCTCAACCTGAGCCTTCCCCATTGTCTCTGTAGTTGCTGGGAGCCTCTGGAGATTTCCTGTAGGAGGGAACACCGTCTGGGGACCCTTATCTGAATGTACCAAGGACAATCAGCCCTTCCATCACCAGGGTTCGAGACTACACACTGCTGTAACTCCTAACCCACCCAGCCCAGCATTCCTAGGCTTGGGAGGAAACAAGGGAAGAAACTCTTCCTCAAAGAACTGAAAATTAAATCATCTTCTTAGTGTAAAAGAGCTTACAAAGCAAATCTCTGTAAAGTAAATCACACACCCTTATGCTTGGTAAGCTGGTTTGTAGTATATTGGGTCATCGCTACAGCCTGCCTTTTGATAAATTCCTATTTACCCATGTTCTTTTCTATTATCCTGAGGACAATGTTCCCATCTGGCTGATGGAGAGAGGCTCCAGAGGCTTAGTGTGTCAATCAAAACAAAAAAGCAAACGAGGATCACAGGAAATCATCAGTTGTCAGTTATATCAGAGTCTGAGAAAGATCTTTTCCAATTATTTTTTTTCTTATTTTAGGTCATTGTTATAATGATCAAGTGTATATGCTGACACTAGCCCAAGGGGCTGAAGGAGTAAGTGTGGGGAAGCCAGAACACGTTTCCAGTGTGTACAGACAAAAGAGGAAGGAGTTCCGTCTCTCCCCTCCATTCTCACGACAATGCCTGAGAGTGTGACCTTGAAACTGGAGGTTACATGAGCTGCTGAAGAGTTCCTCTACAAAGAGAGACTTCGAGAAAAGGTAAGTCACCTATTTTATGCAAGGTACTTCATCATACACTGTTTGATCTCTTTAATTTGATGAAAGCTTTTACTTTAGGGTGTATGAGGACCCTAAAATTAAAAATGCATTGCATTAAAAATACCTTGGAATATTTCTTGCCTCAAAATCTGTACAAGCACTTGCCAATTCTATCTTATGTCATAAAAGCCTTCAAACAACAGCCTTTAAATATATGGGATGAATAAGTACAACTTTGCCTAATACTTTTGTTAAGGTGAACTTACCTCCAAGTACCTCAATCATGGATTGGGATTTTAGAAGTAAACTTGGAAGTTGTATAGTTTAGCCTTCTCATGAGGAGAAAAGAAGCTGAGCCTGATGAGGTGACATGACTGACCCAAGGTCACAGCTGGTTAATGACTGAGCTGGGACTTAAGTCCAGGTCTTCTGCCTCTCGGTTCAGTGCCCTGTTCCACACACCATGTTTATAATTTAGACTAAAACTAGAGACTAGAGAATGAACACTCTTTCAGATAGAGATGGACTTTCTAAGAGAAAAATATGCACGACACAAGCAGAACTTGGGGAGTATAGGCATAATGAGTCCCCTCTGCACGTTAAAAAAAGTCACATCCAGGCTTCCCTGGTGGCGCAGTGGTCGAGAGTCCGCCTGCCGATGCAGGGAACACGGGTTCGTGCCCCGGTCCGGGAAGATCCCACATGCCGCGGAGCGGCTGGGCCCGTGAGCCATGGCTGCTGAGCCTGCGCGTCCGGAGCCTGTGCTCCGCAACGGGAGAGGCCACAACAGTGAGAGGCCCGCGTACCGCAAAAAAAAAAAAAAAAAGGTCACATCCACTTTGAAAAATGCAATTCTGAAGTGATAATGATAATAATACAGCATAGAAAGTGCTCAATCTCTGCAGGCATTCTTCTTCATACTTTACAAATGTTCATTATTTGTCACAACATCCCCACAAAATAGGCTTTTTCTTACTTTAAGTTTACAATGAAAACAGAGGTCCAGAGTGATCCTCCTTCCCAGACTCACACAGCTGCTAAGTGGTGGAGCTGGGGTTGAAATAAAGTCCAGCAGTTGGCTCCAGAATCTGTAGTCTTAACCACTACATGATATGGCATCCCTTCAAGGCAAACTGTGAACTCTCAACAAAGCACAGTAAAGCCTCCCAGTCATTGTCACCCATGGAAACAACACGGATAAAAAGACAATCATTAACCAGGTGGCACAGTCGGACAGAACTTAGAGATGGGATCTACAGAGTCAGGAAGATAAGATGCACCAACATTCGTTGGCAGGGACAAAAGTCAGAGTATCTTAGTTTTGCTTTTAGCTCCAACAATTTCCCCCTGGGCCATTTTATCTCCTGTAAAAATGATGAAAATATTCTTCCGTCTTCCTCACAGTTTTAAAGATTACAAAAAATGTTGAAAAGCTATTTGTTGGAAATAAAAACAAAAATAAACAAATGGGACCTAATGAAACTTAAAAGCTTTTGCACAGCAAAGGAAACCATAAACAAGATGAAAAGACAACCCTCAGAATGGGAGAAAATATTTGCAAATGAAGCAATTGACAAAGGATTAATCTCCAAAATTTACAAGCAGCTCATGCAGTTCAATATCCAAAAAACAAACAACCCAATCCAAAAATGGGCAGAAAACCTAAATAGACATTTCTCCAAAGAAGATATACAGATTGCCAACAAACACATGAAAGAATGCTCAACATCATTAATCATTAGAGAAATGCAAATCAAAACTAAAATGCGATATCATCTCACACCAGTCAGAATGGCCATCATCAAAAAATCTAGAAACAATACCTGCTGGAGAGGGTGTGGAGAAAAGGGAACCCTCTTGCCCTGTTGGTGGGAATGTAAATTGATACAGCCACTATGGAGAACAGTATGGAGGTTGGTTTAAAAACTACAAATAGAACTACCATATGACCCAGCAATCCCACTACTGGGCATATACCCTGAGAAAACCATAATTCAAAAAGAGTCATGTACCAAAATGTTCATTGCAGCTCTATTTACAATAGCCAGGACATGAAAGCAACCTAAGTGTCCATCAACAGATGAATGGTTAAAGAAGATGTGGCACATATATACCATGGAATATTACTCAGCCATAAAAAGAAATGAAATTGAGTTATTTGTAGTAAGGTGGATGGACCTAGAGTGTGTCATACAGAGTGAAGTAAGTCAGAAAGAGAAAAACAAATACCGTATGCTAACACATATATATGGAATCTAAAAAAAAATAAAAAATGGTCATGAAGAACGTAGGGGCAAGAATAAAGACACTGACCTACTAGAGAATGGACTTGAGGATACAGGGAGGGGGAAGGGTAAGCTGGGACAAAGTGAGGGAGTGGCATGGACTTATATACACTACCAAACGTAAAATAGATACCTAGTGGGAAGCAGCCGCATAGCACAGGGAGATCAGCTCAGTGCTTTGTGACCAGCTAGAGGGGTGGGATAGGGAGGGTGGGAGGGACGGAGACGCAGGAGGGAAGAGGTATGGGGACATATGTATATGTATAACTGATTCACTTTGTTATAAAGCAGAAACTAACACACCATTGTAAAGCAATTATACTCCCATAAAGATGTTTTCAAAAAAAGAAGAAAAAAAAGCTATTTGTGATTTAAATAATCACAAGTAAACTATGCTATAAGGTGATATGAAAAGCAATTAACATACTCTATTACTAAAATAAGTATCTTGATAGTATGCATATTTTAATATAAATTTTACTAACTTGTTTAAAATGCATCTACAAGAGTCTGTTTTTACAGAGATATGTATATTGCTACTGCTTTTACAAGCACAAAGATTCCTTTAAAAAAACTGTATTAATAAACAGATTATACCCACACTCATTTTTAGAGTATTACTTTTAAGTGCTCCCTTTTCTTTTAGTGTTAAAATTTTCATCAGGCATTCTTAAAGCATAAAAAAAGCAAAATTGGCATCTTCCCTAATTGCAAGAGAGGAGTAAAACATGCAAAAATATCAGGCTTGATACTACTAATGAATAATGCTCTCACGTCGCTTTTCCTGCAGCAGGTTATAAAACATATCTAATTAATCAGCCAGAATATCATCTCATCGGTTCTGAGAAGTGGCATCCAGACCTAAATGTCAGACTGTGTCAGTTCTGGTAAATAGAAGTCAGTCTCTCTAGAAAACAAAGGCCAATTGGAGAAGACAGTTTGTGCCAGTGCACAAAAACAAAGGACATCATCTCCTGATAACCAGGAGACAACACGTCCTGGCTGCATGATACAGGCAGAAAAAAAAGTGGAAAAGAAATTAAGCTATTAACTAACAGAAGAAGAAAAAATGAAAGACTAAATTATGAAGAGTTTCCATTGAAACACTGATGTAAAAATGTTGTTTTCAATATTTTTTTTAAGAAGGAAGCATAGAGGTCATCTCTCTGTTCTGTGGTTAAACTCCTTGAGTCTTATCGATTAAGTTAGCAGAAGCAGAAAAGACTCATTCTAGGCAAAATTGTAAAGAGGGTGAAGTTTATTGTTAACAACCCCATCTTGGCATTCCTTTTCCGGGCTGACTTTTTCCCACCATGCATGCAGTGATTTCCGCTGACCAACTAGCATCCCTCTCTCTACTCTGTTACACTCCCTCTCAAACGCCTCCTAACTAGCCAGCTTATACCACATCTCCTCCCTCAAAACGCCTCTGTCCTGTGTATCATTTCCCACAAGACATATTAGGTACTCAGATCAGCTAAGCCACTTAAAGGTATTGGTGTGTAGAATGCATTTAAGGAGCAATATAACAGGGCATTTCTAAAGAATATGCTCAGAAATTCTCCTCAAACAGAGGTCTTGGGAGAGAGGCAGAAAGGAGAGAAGCCCAAGAGAATTCATTTTACTTGGTGGTATATAAATTGTAACATCTCCTGGGAAAATAAATCTGGGATTGTTATGGCCTGGAATGTAAAATTAATGGACAATTTGACCACTGAATACTCAACTTGAAAGAAATGTCAAGCTGTTGCCAACATTTCAATATACTAGCAATCTCATGGGAATTTTTAGTTTCTCTCCTCTGGTACTAGGGATGCTTCAGGGGGAAAAAAATGAGAAGGACTGCTTTAATCCAAAGAAAAGTAAGAGTAATAGAAAGCATCTCAGGCAGACTTATGCTGATGGGACAACAGGATTATCAGAAGTATCAACAGCAATGACTACCAATTCAGCCTCCACAGTTATTTGACTTCCAAATGTCACAGTCCATGGAAATCCCAACACATTTAAAAAGTAACATGGGCCTAGCCGCTCCAAGGCATGTGGGATCCTCCCGGACCAGGGCACGAACCCGTGTCCCCTGCATCGGCAGGCAGACTCTCAACCACTGCACCACCAGGGAAGCCCACTACAGAGATTTTTGAACCTAAAAATTAGTAATGATTAATGAATTTTTAAAAAAGGTGACATTAAGCATTCATAACCAAATCCTTCCAACATCATTAAATTGCAATTAAAATAAATCATCTAGAAATCAAGAAATATCTGATGCAATTAGATTGTAAATGGGACTGATATACTACCATACCACCACAATTTTTATTATTACTCATAAATTATTACTGACAATAATATGCTATCACAACACTAAACAGAGGCTAACACTTTGAACACTTAATATACTAAATGTAAACCAATTTGCACATATTATCTCATTATATCAAAACCGTAAAAGGGGCTAGAATTCTAAATGCGAGTTATCTATTAGTTATATATTTGTAAGTTATTTAATAACTATATTTTATAATCTATCAAAAGACATTTAGAATTTGTGTTATTCCTGTTCTTACTAAGAAGTGCAGTTTCCTTCTATAGTTTGAAAATAGTTTTGGCTACAATCTGGCAGAGTAACTTTCAAAAGACATTGACATCCATGGCTCTTAAAATACCCATTTTTCCCATGAACTGCCCTATCCCTTGTGATATTAGTGTATGAAAGAGTGGTCAAACATCATAACTAGTGTCCTTGTCACGTGTGAAGGAAATGTGTGGGTTGTCTCAGAGCACACCACAAATATTTAAAGCAGCTAATTGAGACTCTGGGAATGGAAAGGCCCTCACATATATACAGCTACGCGTATAAACAAATGCAGCTCTGTCACCGGGCAGGCGTGTATGGGTAGTTTTCAGCACACACTCAACGGCTGACTGAGTCCCCTGAAATTCGTCCCATGTGAGCGACCACACCCACAGCTAGAGCCACCCCTGGATAATACTGCGACAAAAGTCCACCACAGACAGCATGGTGGTATTAGCACCGCTTTATTTGTTCCAGCTCCATTTGGTGGACATGACCATGTTGTGGTGAGCTGTGTACTACCACCGTATTAACAGTTCAAAAAGCATGCTTTTGGGGAATCTCTGTATTATCTAAAGGGGGTAAATGTTTTGCTCCAAAGAGGCAGAAACAACTATTACAATGTCCTTCATTTGAGAAATTAAAATAGCAAATCAAAAATGTGTTGATGTCATGACAGATACATTTCTCTTGATGTTAGATTACTGGAATATTGGGTAAAACTATGCAAAGATGGCCTGGGATCCTTGCTCTCCAGAATGAAAGCCTGGTTTTGTAGGGAATGTATACAACATGTTAGCAAGAGTTACAGGCACAAAGATGTAGCCATTAGGGAAATTATGTACAAAATACCTCATCTGCACAAAAATAGAAGTTCTCATTGCATAAAGTTATTAAAACTCAGATTTATTATGTTTCAAGACCTTGTCCACCAAATATTTCAACTGCATTCTACTCACCACTTAAGAAGTTCAATTTTTACTCTATGAACTTTCAAGAAATATGGATGAATAGTTGTAGAGCAGTTCTGGTCTAAGAGTACTGACTTATTGGAGCTTCTTATGTTACTCTTCTCCTGAAACTCTGAACTCAAAACAGAGGAAAAGACACTACCTTTCAAATCTTTATCACATAATGCAATTAAACTATTTCATTTTTATAGGAACAAAAAGTGAATTACAATGGACATGTTTACCTGAGCCATTAGATTTTATACCCTTTATAAAGTTAAGTTTTTTAAGTTAGTTTTATGACTGATACATTTTAGTATTGGTCAGAAACTCCAATTAATCAGATATCTCTGAAGATTATGGAAAGAGAACATAAGTAAATATTTTTAATATCTGAGAATCTAGATCTGAAGGAAGAATAATTTACAAAATGTAGAAGATACTTAAAAGAAATTTTAAGAATAATTCAATGCCAACAAGACCACACAACATTACAGAATAAAGCAGAATGACATGTTTAATAAGCACAGCCATACAAAAGGCTCTAAAAAAATATGAAGTCATACTCTATTAAAATTCAACATAATGAAAATTATGTTTGAAAGTTAAATTTGAAAGCATACGTTTTAAGACCTGACAAATAAGATTTTCTTTTTCCACAAGTCTTTCTCAAATAACATCCTGCTTTGTTACAATACCTTTCTCATCAGGAAATCTTGACTGACTTGAGTGTTGACAGAATGAAGGACCCTATTTACTTCAAAATGGTAATTAACTGCATCTTAAGCAGAAAGCCTTTGTATAACCATGTTTTCTAAAAATAGTTTTTAATATAGAGGACACCATTATTGTGTCCCTGTGTGTGTGTGTGTGTGTGTGTGTATAATACTATATGTAAATAAAGTAGTTTAATAGTATTTAAATACTAGTCACTAATAATAATATAACTGCATCACTTTAACAGAATAAAATATAAAAATTGTATGATCATTTCAATAGGTGCATAAAAAGCATTTGACAAAATTCGACATCTTTTTATGATAAAAACTCTCAACAAAGTGAGTATATAAGGAATGTACCCCAACATAAAAAAGGACATATATGACAAGCCCACAGGTAACACCACACTCGACAGTGAAAGGTTGAAAGCTTTTCCTCTAAGATCAGGAACAAGACAAGAGTGCCATAAGAGTGCCCACTCTCACTATTTCTATTCAGCATAGTACTGGAAGTCCTAGCCAGAGGAATTAGGCAAGAAAAATAAATAAAAGATATCCAAACTGGACAGGAAGAAGTAAAATGATGACCCAATCTTATATATAGAAAACCCTAAAGACTCCATCAAAAAAAACTGTTAGAACTAATAAATGAATTCAGTAAAGTTGCAGGATAAAAAATCAACATACAAAAAAAATTAGTTGTGTTTCTATACACTAATAACAATCAGAAAAAGAAATAAATAAAACAATCCCATTTATATTAGCACCAAAAATAATAAAATATTTAGGAATAAATTTAACATAGGAGGTGAGAGATCTGTACACTGAAAATTACAAGGCACTGATGAAAGAAATTAAACACAAATAAACGGGAAGATATCCCATGTTCATGAATCAGAAGAATTAATATTATTAAGATGTTCATACTACCCAAAGCCATCCATAGATTCAGTGCAATCCCTATCAAAACTCCAATGGCATTTTTCACAAGAAAAGAAAAACAATCCTAAAATTCGTATGGAACAACAAAAGACCCCAGATTGCCAAAGCAATCCTGAGAGAGAAGAACAAAGTTGGAGGCATCATACATCCTGATTTCAAACTATATTACAAAACTAATCAAAACAGTATGTTACTGGAGTAGAAACAGACATGTAGACCAATGGAACAAAACTGAGAGACTAGAAATAAACACATACATATATGGTCAACTAATATTTGACAGGGGAGCCAAGAATATTCAATGGGGAAAAGATAGTCTTTTCAATAAATGGTGCTAGGAAAACTAGGTATTCACATACAAAAGAATAAATTGCAGCCTTATATTACACCATTCACAAAAATTAACTCAAAATGGATTAAAGACTTAAATGTAAGACCTGAAATAATAAAATTACTAGCAAAAAAATAGGAAAAAAAACTTGACATTGATCTTGGCAATGATTTTTTTAATATAACACCAAAAGCACAAGCAAAAAAAAGCAAAAATAAACAAGTGGGACTACAACAAACTAAAAAGCTTCTTCACAGCAAAAGAAACAAAGAAGGAGATGAAAAGGCAACCTATGGAACTGGAGAAAATATTTGCAAACCATATATCTGATAAGAGGTTAATATTTAAAATACATAAGGAACTCAATATGCATGTAATAACTCAAAATATATAACTCAATAGCAAAAAACAATCTGACTAAAAAATTGGCAAAGATATGAATAGACATTTTTCCAAAGAAGATATACAAATGGACAACAGGTACATGAAAAGGTGCTCAATATCAACATCAAAACCACAATGAAATATCACCTCACCCCTGTTAGAATGGGTTTTACCAAAAAGACAAGAGGTAATAAGCATTGGCAATGATGTGGAGAAAAGGGAGCCCTTGCACATTGTTGGTGGTAAAGTAAATTGGTACGGTCATATACAAAAACAGTGTGGAGGTTCCCCCCAAATTAAAAATAGAGCTACTATATGATCCAGCAATTCCACTTCTGGGAATATATCCAAAGGAAATGAAATTAGGATCTCAAAGAGAGACCTGCACCCCCATGTTTAATGCAGCATTATTTACAATAGCCAAAACATGGAAATAATCTCAGTGTCCACCAAACTAATGAATGGATAAAGAAGATGTAATATATATATATGGAGATTTTATATATATTTATATGTGTGTGTGTGTGTGTGTAAAATGGAATATTATTCAGCCATGAGAAAGAAGTTAATCCTACCATTTTCAACAACATAGATAAATTTTGAGGGCATTATACTAAGTGAGACAAGCACACAGAGAAAGACTATATGTGGAATCTCAAAAAACCAAATTAATAGAAGCAGAGTAGGTTGGTAGTTGCCAGGGGCTGGGGGGTCGGGGGAAATGGGTGAAGGTGGTAAATGGGTACAAGCTTCCAGTAACAAGATGAATAAGTTCTGGAGATCTAATATACAGCATGGTGACTATAGTTAACAATACTGTTTTGTATACTTGAAAGTTGCTAAGAGAGTAGATCTTAAAAGTTCTCACCATCAAAAAAAACGTAACTACATGAGGTAATGGATTTGTTAACTAGCCTTATTGCGGTAACCATCTCATAATATATACATATACCAAATCATCACCCCGAACACCTTAAGTTTACACAATGTTTTATGTCAATTATATCTCAATAAAGCTGAAAAAATAATAATATAATAATATAATAATAATACAAAATTAATAATAATCAAGTAACAAGAGTGCTGATGACAGGTAGTATTGATGGGTAACACCTGAATTCATCAATAAAACCTATTGCATTGAGATGCTTTTGTTGACCAGATCATAAAAGGAAGTATAGGGGCTTCCCTGGTGGCGCAGTGGTTGAGAGTCCGCCTGCTGATGCAGGGGACACGGGTTCGTGCCCTGGTCCGGGAGGATCCCACGTGCCACGGAGCGGCTGGGCCCGTGAGCCATGGCCGCTGGGCCTGTGCGTCCGGAGCCTGTGCTCCGCAGTGGGAGAGGCCACGGCGGTGAGAGGCCCGTGTACCGCAAAAAAAAAAAAAGAAGTATGGAATTTAATGTCTCCAATTCCCACTTATTGTCCCTATTGTATCCTGTTCTAAGCTATGGATATATGAACTGCTTTTTCTCTTTGATTTAGGAACACTGGTGGTCTTTGTTAGCTATCAGTTAGGACTTGGGTCTTCATTTTTGTCTTATTCACCTATCAATACATCAAGCAAATATTTATTAAACATCTACCATATGCCAGACTTTGTCTTCACCTGTGGTTGTCAACCCTATCAAAACCAAGATCCTTTAAAACAAATATTTTGTAAGGCTTCCTTTATTATTCTAAAATTAAAGTCATAAATAATATAACCTAGCTATATACATTATTAAAAATTAAGTAAATGTAGTATCCTAGTTATAATATAAGGAGAAATAAGAATGGTCATTTAAAATAAAATAATATGTATTTCAATGTGTAAATGCCCAGGCAGGCACACAAGAAACCATAATGAAGTAGACAAATGCCTGTACTTACTTAATATGAATTCATTTAAATTTAAAAGAGAGATAAGATCAGATGCCTTTCCACACACACAAGATACAGGAAAATGACAATGCAGATGTACTACAAAGACACTAGTATAAAAACAAATAATGGCAACTGACCAGACTTATTTACATACAATAAAAGAAGGAAGGAAATAACCTTAATTAAAATAGGGATAATATGTCAAGACGAGTACAGAGTCTCACCATGGAGAAAAAGTCTGATAATCCTGCAAGTGAGGAAGTAAGTAAAGTCCATACACCCCACCAAATTTGCCAAATCTTCAAAAGTAGCTCAAAGGGCATTTTCCTTGTGGTTGACAATATCAGCTTCTACTTCGCAGGATACTGTGGGATGCTTATCATGGATTATCAATAATAAAGTATCATATTAAAACGAATATCTCACTTCAGTTTGTTCCAGTATTACTTCATAGCAATTATACAATCAGGTGGACAGAATACCCAGAGGAAATACATTATTCAATAATTTGGAAACAACGTCTTTATTCATTTAGGCTTCCCTCTCAGTAACTACCTTTTCCTCATGTACTGGGCCTTTCACATAACTTCTTGTTAAATAAACATCATTTACAAAAGTACTCTGATTTGTATTTTAGAGGGTGTAGTCGAGCAGGACTTGAGAAAGTCTTGCAGGACATAGGGCAGTTCTTCATTATGTTGCACCATCCTGCACAGTGCAGGACAGCCAGCCTTCCTGGCCAGTCCCACTAAATGGCAGGAGAATCCCCCCCAGTCACCTTTACAATGTTCCAAAACACCCTCTAGGGGTCAGTACTGTGCCCATTAAGAACCATCAGGCTAGACTCTGGGGATAACACGGTGAGCACAGATCCCCTCCTGCCCACATGAAACTTAAGTCTAGTGAGGGACACAGGCAAAAATCAAAAAAATCACAAAAAGAAAGTTATGTCTAATCGCAAGTTGTGCTGTGTGCTTAAAGGAAAGGAATGTGATGCTGTGAGAATGGGTATTCTAGGGGATCAGTCAAGGCTTCCTCATAAAAGCGACAACTGAACAACAATTTGAAAGATGGAGAGGCTTCTTCATCTTACAATCAGTGAAATACGATGTAAGGATCTTTTGATGCTCACCTTGAGTCCTCAATCCTTCTACAGTCTTACAGATATAGAGAGTATGGGAGAGTGTTCTGGAAGGATACTGCCTCTATGACACAGTACCAAAATAGTCTAATATATCCCATTTTTCCTCATATTTTATTTACTTAGAATTTACTTTTTTTCCTTGAAATTTATACTTGGGAAAAACCACTGAAAGTGGAAAATACTCAATAAAGTTTAATTTAGTGACAGTATCATTTTGTTCTGCTAAGTAAGAGTTCTTAGTAATTATTTCAAATTTTTGAAGTACAGCTATAATGTTTTCATAAATATATAGATGAAGAAATGGACTCAAGATAGCTAAATAAATACATTGCTCAAGTTCACACAGAAAATAAGTGTGAAGGAAATAACTAGTAACGCCTGCTTCCGAGACCAACAGATGCTTTTTCTTCACTGCCTTATTTTTCTTTGTGTTTAGGTGCATTACATGCTATATTGCTCATGTCATCTAATAGGTCTTAGAAATGTAGAGAAGAAAAAAATAGCTTAAGACTTACTTGGTTTTAAAAAGAAAAATGCTTTGATAGACCCTCAAAAATGCTTTGATAGACTCACATAAATACTACTTTTGTGCTCATACTTTGATGTCTGACCTTTGCCTTCAATATGGGTACAGAGTTTGGAATAATTTAATAATTTTAATCTGAGCCAACTTTTCAGAAAACTGCAATACAAAAGCAATGATAGAAGATTCATGATTAGGGAAAGTGTGGAGAAGATGACTGGTTTTCATTTTAAAGACCTCATCATAAGCGCTAATAGATCAGATCCAAAAAAGAAGATTATAAATGAATCAATCCATTACAAGTACCAGCTGAACTTTTTTTTTTCTTTTGGAGTATAATTGCTTTACAATGGTGTGTTAGTTTCTGCTGTACAATGAAGTGAAGCAGCTATATGTATACATATATCCCCTCCCTCTTGGACCTCCCTCCCACCCCATCCGCTATCCCACCCATCTAGGTCATCACAGAGCACCAAGCTGAGCTCCCTGTGCTATACAGCAGGTTCCCACTAGCTATCTATTTTACACATGGTAGTGTACTTACGTCAAACCTTTCTGAAGAATGCTACAATGTAAAAACTCATCAGTTAGTTCTCAGATCCCCAGGATACTGATTCTCCTTGCAGTACTCATGAACCCTAAAAGTCACCCACATAAGATGGCTGCCCAGGATGGTACACACCAGTTGAGAGCAGAACCAGAACCCCAGGAGTGAGGAAGGAATATATCTGATTCTACGGATTCCACATTTCTGTCATATCATAACAATTTGGCCTAGAGGCTTTGAACTGTAACCATACTGCTATTCTACAGGTGAACATATAGTATGACCTGCACAGTCAGACTACTTGGGTTCAAATCCACCAAGTGTTAGCTTTTTGACCTTGGGCAAGGTCATTCAATGCCTCAGTTTCCTCACCTATAAAATGACTATGATAATTGTACCCATCTCTAGGTTTAAAAGCAAGATTAAGAGAGATAATACATGTGAATCATATAGAACAATGCCTGGCATTCATGGTAAACTCTAATGATTATTAGCTATTACTATTATTTTATAAACTGAAAATTTAAAGCTTTCAGTAAGTGCAATGTTTCACTATCAGTAACATTATATATATATCAGTAATGTTGTAGATATCTACTGTATTTTACCTTCTAAATTGTGAGGAAACATAAGCACTTTGAAGCTTAAAAAAGACAAGTTGGTAAAGTCAGGGGGAATAAACCATTACTGAGAATAAAATTCAGGACTGACCCCCCGTTAACCCTATGAAAAATCTCGTAATGTTTAAAATAAAAAGAGTAACAATTGCATTGATGTGGGAACTTTCCTTGGGAAACCCCAGAACGTGTCATCTTCCCCCCTCCAGAAGTCTATTTTCTTATTTGTAATTTAGAAGTTACAACACTGTTCAGTGTAAAACACAGAAGCATTGCTCACTATTGGAATAAAAAGCGTTAAACAGCTGTTTCATTTAGGCCAGATGAGAAACTAAAAATGAACTGAAATCATCTGTCACCGAAAGAAATTAATGACAAACAGTATCTTTCGTGACAGGACTGTTATATTTCTGAAAATACCGTAAGATAGATTTCTGCCAGGGTACTCTGTTTAAGAAGCCATCTATCTGCTTTGGGCAAATGACTGTGAGCCTAATCCACTTACAGAACATGTCAACAAAATTGCTTCAGCACCAGTGAGCTGAATAATAGAAAACCCCGAGCTAAATTCTAAAAATATGATTCAACTGCAGAAAGCTTTGTGAATTGAGGTGTGTGTGGTGATACTGGTATCCTGAGAATTCTCTTGCAGGCATTTTGACAAGAGCCATTCAATAAAACAATAAGTCACTGCCTGTTGATTCCCCGCACCCCCCCCCCCCGCCCCGCTCTTTCCTTCCCCATTATCGTGATCATCTGCCTCTATGTCAACAGATCTAATGAGAAAGGACAGAAGAGCGATATCAACCTTCAGCAAGGTGACAACGGTAATTAATTGCACTTCAGATGAAACTTTGGTAGTAGATGGTCATCACCACAAAAAGTATATTGTTTAAAAGTTCTGGCATCTCACAGTAACTTTCCCTGTGTAATGAATGACCCTGAAATCCAACTTCATACAACTATCTTGAGTGCCACAAGCCACATGCAGAACAAGCTTCTATAAAAACCTCTGCTTCACCAACTCGTGCTATTTCCATTTCAAAAAGATTATTTCCAATGGCTTGAAGGTTGTAGGATGCCTCAAACCCCAGAGCAGACAAAGGCTACAGGGATAATTACTAATATTAGTTACTAGTTACTAATATTAGAAGGATATTTTAAAAAATCCATTCTGGAATTTACTTGGTAAGGTTTCACTTTAAGAAATTACTGATTGCATTGCCTAAATTATCGGCTACTTGATTCACCCAAAAAATAAATCTGCAAAAATGCCAGAATAAGAGTGTAGATGCAATAACAAAGGTCCAACATCAGGGTGAACTGATCACAAAATGGCTTCAGCTGCTTAATGGCCGCAGCGCTGAGACTTTCAGTAAGCAAGTGGTTTCTTGTGACATCTGGCCCTGTGTTGCACAACTCCAGGGGCTCCTTTCACACTGTCTTCTACGCGCACAGCATTCCCTGCAGCCCAGTGACAGACGTACTGCATCTGGTCTAGACACGTCCTTTCACCAAGGACATTTATTCTTTATTCTCTGCCAAATCATAATGCTTTTAAAAAGACTGAAACTGTCCCCTTTAGGAGTGCATCATGGCATGTGCAGAACTAGCCTACCCAGTGGCTCTACAGGCACCCATTTACACTGGTGTGACTTCTAGTTTCAGTGGCGGTTGCAATGGCCAAAAAGCTATTAGCAAGGCATCGTCAAAGGGGCAACTGCCTTGTACTCTCCACCTTTTTTTTTTTTTTTTTTTTTTTTAATGAGGGTAAGGCAGCTATTAAATGAAATGGGCTACTTTTATTAACAGTTAAATCAAGCAGCAGCCAACTCAGCTCCCTCCACAGTGACTGTTTAGAGATTTAGTCATTAATGAGGTCCTGACTGTTGGTGGCCCAAATCCAGTAGGGCATTTGGTAAAAGACTAGACTACTGTTACTCCAAGAAAATGTCAAGACCTGCTTTCCCTAATGTGAGACTCGCTCAAGTTTCAGATCTCAAACTCAAGCCATCCACGACACCAAAGTATTAGCCACACATTTTCCTCATGCTGTATGTTTGTTTTTAAAATTATGCTGCTCAGAAGTTAAAATAATAGCATCCAAGTTTCCATATTGTGTCATGTTGGCTTAATCAACTTATCCACTGCTATCCATCTGTCTGTGTATACATCATCCTGAATACCTCAGTAGGCATATCATGAAAATAAGGATATGCTACGTAACCACTCTACTATCATTGCCCCCGACAAAGCTGACATTTATTCAGTAATTTCATCTGACTGCGGTGCATATTAAATTGCTCAAATGTCCCAAAACAACTTTTACAGCTTTTCTCAAAGTCCAGAATCCATTCAAGTTTCCCACGTTCCTAGCATCTTTGGAAATAATGATCCAGCAATGTGAGTTAGAGCAAAATCATGAATGACAGGTGAGTGCACATGAAAACTCAACAGCAAGTTCACAGCAATAAGTACCACTTCCTTGAAAGACATACATTTATTACCTCAGCTTCACTCCTGTACACTTAGCGGAATACGCACCACGAAATCATCATATACACTTGTCAAAACATTTCTTCTGACTGTCAAATACCATCACTCTTATATTCTTATTTTTAAATCAACTTTATAAATATATACGCCTGGAAAAACTCACCATACATTCACCAAACCCATTCAATTTTGTGAATGTCAGGCTGCTCTTCCAAGGCAGGCCTCAGATTTCGTTCCAGAATAGATGACTGTGAAAATCAGACTATCAGAAACTTCAATTCCAATATTTCAGCAGCTGGCAGTTTTTTAGGCCTTAGCTAGGCAAACCAAAAAACTCCACATTTTTAGAGGAACTTTAAATTATCCCCGTGTAAAAGATCCAGAACACCATTTGCCAAGCCTTGCATGACCCTGTCCAAGTCCACAGACCCCTGCTAAAGAAAACGGTGTCAGGCTGACCTTGAGCTGGGATGGCTTTGCTCTGTGCTTTAAAAACCCATCTCCCCAGCCACAACTGGTTAAACCAAGCATCACACTGGCCCAAGAGCGGCCACTCAATGGGGGCCAGTGACCTATGACTCCAGGCAGCAATGACACCAATTAGTCAAACCAATCAGATGAACTCTCTCAGAAAGTGAGCCTGGGAAATTCGAAAAGCCTTAGTTGCTCACAAAAAGAGATGCTAGGAAACAGAGGGAAGAAAGAGAGAGCAGAGAGCTGAACTTAAGGCTACAGCACTAGCGTGAAAATTCTGAATTCTTGCTCCTGAGAGAGGAAAAGATAACACAGTGCCTTAAAGCCTCCTTGATCTGTCATGACCTTCTAGCCGGAGGTTCTGTGAGTCTGTGGCTGCCCTTCTTCCCAGGAGATGCGTTGTTTGCGTTGTCATTTATAGTCTCACCTGAAAAAAGCCTAAATGAGTCCCTGTTCCCTGTAACTCAGGCAAAAAAAAACACCAAAGTCTACCAAAACAGAGTTTAAATCATGCTTTCATTCCAGCTAAGGCTTTCTAAGCTTCTTGTAGAGAAAACCAGAATCCGTCAAACAGATACAAAGGACAGGGATTGTGGCTGATGTCTGCAGTGCAAAGACAATTAACAAATTATGAATTGGCTGTGTGACCTTGGGACTATCATTAACTCCTGTTTCCTTTTCTATTAAACAAGAGGACTGGATGAGATGTTCTCTGAGTTCACCTTATATACCCAATGTCTATCATTTATTAATTAGGGCTCGATTTAAAATGGCTGTGTTAAAATTCATTACCTCATTATTTTAAGTAAGAGAGACTGTCTAGTGGGAAAGAGATAAAGAAGCAGTGAAAGTGTTATGTTAGGGGAAGAACAGGGTGCTGTGGAAAACACGTGGCAAAGATCCTAACCTTGATAAGGCGGGAGGGGCAGGAGAAGGCTCCACATCAGAAAAGGTATCCTGAAGGCCTGGCACCTGCGGTGAAGTGCCCAATGCAGTGTGTGAACAAAGGCTC
Source organism: Monodon monoceros (assembly GCF_005190385.1). Lineage (NCBI taxonomy): Eukaryota > Metazoa > Chordata > Mammalia > Artiodactyla > Monodontidae > Monodon > Monodon monoceros. The sequence goes on from NW_021703772.1 coordinate 37,146,500, forward strand.
CCGGGGAGCAGGGGTGCCAGCAGAAGGGAAGGCCTGTATAACTGCTCAGCATGGCAGCCTAACTGGTGCCACTGAGGGAAAAGTTCGGTGTGTCTGGGGTTGTGCCTGAAAGAGGAAGGTGATGAGAGGCCAAGCTGGACGGGAGGAGGTCACAAAGGGCTCCACAGGCGAAGTTAAGAAGTTTGCAGGATGAGCCATGGGAAACGTTGGAAGGGCTTTAAGTGTGCAGAATGGCCATGACCAGACTTACGTTCAGAAAGGTCATCAAGCTGCTGTGCTTCGGAGGGGGGCAAGGGTATATGGAGAAGGAAAGATTTTTCACTAACCAGAGGATAAATAACTAAGGCCATAGCTATGGGGATGGAGATCTCTTAGGGAGATACTTAGAAGGCTGACGCAGCGATACTTGGTAATTGCTTAGAGATGGAGGTTTAGGGAAAAAAATCAAGGATAACCCCAGGATTCTTGCTTGGATTGCTCTGAGTTGTCATTTGTTCATTCAAGTAGGGATAGCAGAGGTGTCGTGGAGGGCAGGCAGGAGATGCGGGTGGAGATGAGCACAGTTTGAGACGCGCTGGCCTCGCTGTGGCTGAGAGACCCCCAGAGTGCAATGCCGGGTGGGTCCTTGGGAGGGATGTGTGGGGAGTGGAGGTCATTCAGGGATAGGAAGACACACTTGGACCAAAGATATACATGTGGGATTCAACAGCATAGAGGGGGCAACAGAAAGCATTAGCATGGACAGGATGACCCAGAAAGAGAGGATGGAGTAAGAGAAGAGAGCCTAGGCTAGAACCCTAAGAAACACCAGAATTTCGTAGAAGAGTAGAGGAGGGGTAACCTGCAAAAACCGCTGAGAAGAAAAAGCCAGAGATGTAAGAAGAAGGCCAGGAATGTCCAGAGGATGTCCCCCAAATCCAGGGAAGCGGTGATGCCGGAAGGAGGGAGTGATCAGCCATGTAGAACGTTCCCAAGTAGTCAAGGGAGATAAAAGCTGAAACACATCCACAAGATTTCGTGACAAGAAGGTAACTGGTGACTCTGATGAGAACAATTTAATGGAGTGTCAGGGGAAGAAGACAGAGTAAAGTTGGCTAAGGAGTGCATGGGAGGTAAGGAAGTACACACAACAAGTGTAAACAACCTTGTTAAGAAGTTTGGCAGTGCAGGCGAAGAGAGAGATAGGAAGTAAAGTAGCTGGAGGGGAGCTGAAAGTATTTATAAAAACCATTTTCTATGTGTAAACACGGTTAAGCTGAACAATGAACTGTGAAAGCAAAAAGACAAAACATGAAATGGAATAAAAGCCTCTACTTCTCGGACTGATCGTTGTTCTCACTTGATCTTCATGGTTCCTTCTCCTTATATCAGAGCCTGTTATTTGTATGAAGTGGGAAAGTTACCCAGCAATTAAACATGTAAAGCATGCTAATTTAAATATATAAGTAAATCTACCTAAACTTAAAAGTAAAAAAGCAGGGATTGCACATGGTCTATGCATTTATAACTACCCCCAGAAAATGAAGTTCTCACATTGTCCACCAGGTGGCTCCCCTGTTTTGGGCTTAGGTAGGGAGCTCCAGTCTGTCCACAAAAAGCTTGCGTTCCAATGGTTAGAAACCACCTTCTAACACCATTTGGTTAATTCCTCTGCTTCCATGTAGATTTGCACCTCAATCACTCTACGTATGTAAGAGAGACCTCAAATAAATTCTGAAAACTTACTATGTCATAAAAAAATATCCATGTATCACCAACCGGTATATGCAAGCATTTTTAGATGGAAAATATCTTTCCCAGCAAAATCTGAATAGTCATGCCTCTTCAAAGACAAAAAAAAAAAATCTGCCTACTTGCTTTCTCAATTTGGTGAAAGGAAAAAAAACTAATTCTGAAATGTCCAATAAATTTGTTTTACATAATAAATGGGTTAAAATGTCAATGCCTCTTTTTTTTTTTTTTTTTTTTTTGCGGTACGCGGGCCTGTCACTGTTGTGGCCTCTCCCGTTGCGGAGCACAGGCTCCGGAAGCTCAGGCTCAGCAGCCATGGCTCACAGGCCCAGCCGCTCCGCGGCACGTGGGATCCTCCTGGACCGGGTCACGAACCCGTGTTCCCTGCATCGGGAGGCAGACTCTCAACCACTGCGCCACCAGGGAAGCCCTCAATGCCTCTTTTATGTATAAGGCAGTATCTTTATACTTGCTGTTTGGAGAATTTTAACATACACAACTTAATCTAATATGATGTAAAGCTCTCAGGTTTAAATAATCTGTTGATTGTTCTAAGACATAAAGATCTTTCCTCTACTTGATAGGGGTTATTAGCATGATTTAGCATTCAGGAAATGTTATCATTATGCATTTATGAATATTCACAATAAGAAAATTATGTGGGTTGAAGGGCAGTTGGAAAGGTCCACCCCCCCACAGATACTTCTCTTTGCCCCTCTCCCATCCTGCTGTACCTGAAACACCCACTAACACCAGAAATAACACAGGAAAGGGGAGGGAAAAGATTAGTTTTACAACTACCAGTGTACAAAGGGGTTAAACACACACACACACACACACACACACACACACACACCATACTAGCTAAAACCAGTTTCCCTCACTTGCCTATCTTTTAGGAGACAGTTCTAGCATTTTTAACTTGTTAATAGTATAGCATGAACGTCAGCACCTCAGGTTTGGAACCCAAATGGAAATGAGAGAAGCACTAAGGTAGGTATGGTTCCCTCCACAGGGCCCCTTGGGAAATCCCCATGACCATCCCTGGGGACAGCACATCACGTTACTCCTTATTTATCCCTCTTTCGTCATTTTCTGAGAAACTTGAAGAAAAAAAATCCAAAACATTAGCCACTGAGCAAAATCACCTCAGAAGGCCGGAATGCCCATGGGATATTTGGAGAATTGCAGAGGGATTGCCATGGCTGGAGCACAGGGGGAAAGTAAAGATGAATACTGTACAAGAAAAATAAATGCAGCATTAAGGTCATTAAGGAAAATAACCTACTTAACAAGGTAAAACAACCTCATCAGAGACAAACTAAAAGAACTGTATACACCCAGACAGGATCTTACCCTAGAGATCTTACCCTCTGTTACCCTAGAGACTTGAGAAGCTGTATTCCTCTAAGGGAAATACTTGTTTGTTTCATAGAAGCATGTTTGTTGTGCTGCTTATGTAAAAATGTACGTCATGTCTGTTCAGAACAACTACTGACACAGTCTCACCATCTCCTAGCGGGATCCCCTGGGCCACTCTTCCTTACCCTTTATTTTTTTTTTATTGCAGTATAATTACTTTACAATGATGTGTTAGTTTCTGCTGTACCTTGAAGTGTATCAGCTCTATGTTTACATATATCCCCTCCCTCTTGGACCTCCCTCCCACCAACCTCCCATCCCACCCCTTTAGGTCGTCACAGAGCACCGAGCTGTGCTCCCTGTGCTATACAGCAGGTTCCCACTAGCTATGTATTTTACACATGATAATGTATTTATGTCAAACCTAATCTCCCAATTCATCCCACCCTCCCCTTCCCCTGCCACCATGTCCACACATCCGTTCTCTACGTCTGTGTTTCTACTCCTGCCCTGCAAATAGGTTCACCTGCACCATTTTTCTACATTCCACATATACGCGTTAATATATGATATTTGTTTTTCTCTTTCTGACTTACCCTTTAACTTTCCATATTTATGTCTTGGAGCAGCCAGGCTGACACCTGCCAGAGGATGTTTCAGCACTGAGAGAAATCAATGGGTCCTGGCAGTCATCTCAGCTCCCTTCAAAGGGTGACCTTTAGGTGTGACAGCAAAAGCATATCCCCTTCCATAACATATTATTTTTTTTAATCCTCCGTTTCAGGTTGCACATTTTTAATAAAGTCTCCCAATAGTGTCAACTTCAAGGGTACTGAACCATCACAGCTGATTTCCTTCTTCTCTACCCACATTTCAGTCTCTTCTTTTTTCCCATGTACTTGGAAAAATTGAGCTTGGCTGTAGTGAAGTCGAGATTAGTTTTCTCGGCTGTGGAGGGTCCAAAGTCTGCTATGTTATTTCAAGGGAACAGTTTCCAACATTTCTCATCTCTATAAACCATAGGAGGTTTATTTTGTACAGTCAGGTGTTTTAAATAAAAAGGAAAAGAAAAATCTTAAAGATCCCCTAGTTACTATGGACAAATTGCTCATAAATATAAAAATGAACACTGTAAGAATGCAAAACCTCAATATTCATAATACTAAAAGAAAAAGAAATCTATCTCTAGTTTAAAACCAAGCCCCATTCCTCATTTTGAAGGCCAGCCTAAGATGAGATTTGTACCTTGGCCTGCAGCCAAAAGTGGACTATTTTGGTCCATATATATAGACAGATACAGATATAGATACATAGATATATAGATATTTTCTATTCTCTAAGGAATTAACAGATAGAGTTAAGGACTCTCTTACTTTACTTTGTAATTCTGGTATAACTCTATAGCCCAGACAATAGGCACATGTGGCTACTGAGCAACTGAAATGTGACTAGTGCCATGAGGATGGAATATATAATTTTATTTAATTTCAATTATTTCCATTTCAGTAGATACCTGTGGCTAGTGTTGTCCACATTGGACACCACAGGCTAAAAGACGGTGCCAACCTTCAGCAATACAGTGAGTTTAGTAAAATTATTTTTCACTCTCTCCAGCCTCTTTCCTGGCATAGCACTTGCCACAGTTAGAACTAAATAACTGATGACGGCTTGCACTTTTTAACATTTGCACCTCTCACGAGAACACACACTTCTTAAGTGCAGTGGCTGCCTTTGTCATGGGCACAGCTGTATGCCTAGCAGGTAGCACAGAACCTTGCCCAAAGCAGAGATCCAAAGCATCTGTCAAATGAAAGAATAAACTAGGTGCCATTGACTACACAATCACCTCAGCCTAGAACTTCCTTGACAACCACCTCCTGCAAAATCTCATTTTCCAACTTTTTAATTCTGGCAAGGAATAGTCAATTCACCCAAAAACTAGCCCATCCTTTTATAACACATATATTGCCCCCTACCTTTTACTCAGGGCCTTTTTAACGAGAATTTTCTGGAGGATGACCATGATACCAGTAGCAATTTCAGGGTCAGGTGGAGTGATAACAGGTATAATTCTCCACCTCGTTGGGGAGGCAGGAACCAATGGAGTAATAATGGATATATTTCGTGGGAGACGTGAACCAGTGGAATCCTTCTAATCACACGACTAAGGAGACTGTCCTATCTGCCCACATCAAGACCAAGTCATGTGACCACTGGCACCCCATATCATGTAAAAATGCATTCTAAGTAAATTATATTTTTGGCCAATGATTAATAGAATATTGTGGCATGTGTTTTCCTAATGGGTTTTATATTAGAAAATTCCTCAAACTCTAGCTTACAATTTTTCTCTTCCTAAGCCACTGCTATGGATTTTCATCTGTTGAAGCCTTGATCGCCAACATGATAGTATTTGGAAGTGAAACTTTGGGGAGGTAACCAGGTTTGGATGAGGTAATTAGCCCCCATGATGGGAGTGGTGCTCCTATTAAAGGGTAAAGAGATTTAAGCTCACTCTCTCTTCACCATGTGAGGAAACCAGGAAGAGGGTTCTCACCAGAAATAGACCTGCTAACTCTCTGATCTCAGACTTCCCAGCCTCCAGAACTGTGAGAAATAAATGTTTGTTGTTTAAGCCACCCAGTCTATAGTATTCTTGTAATAGCAGCCCTAACTGAAGACAGTTACTGTATTAGTTTCCTAGGGCTACCAAAGCAAAGAAGCACAGACTGACTGGGTGGATTAAACAACAGAAATGTATTTTCTCACAGTTCTGGAGGCTAGAGCTCTGATATCAATGTGTAGGCAGGGTTATTTCTTCTGAGGCCTCTCTCCTTGGCTTATAGATGACCTCCTTCTCCCTGTGTCCTCACCTGGCCTTTCTTCTGGGAGTCTATGTTTAATCTCCCCTTCCTATAAGGACCACCAATCAGTTAGGGCCCTCCCCATGACCTCATTCTAACTTAGCTACCTCGTTAAAGACACTACCTCCAAATAAGGTCACATTGCGAGGTAATGGGCATTAAGACTTCAACATATGAATTTTAGGGGAACACAATCCAGCCCATAACAGTGACCTCTCTCCCAATGCTCCAATCTGTGACTCAAGTTAACTTGTTATCTATATCCAAACACACTGGAAACCCATGTTTAAAATTTGGGGATAGTTTTCCTATTGTACTATGGATCAAGCGCCCTTCTCTGCCATCTGAAGACCCCCCTGCATTTACAGATTTTAAGTTTAAGATTTAATTATTATTATAAAGTATGGCTTTACTGCTGTCAATATGCTTTTTCATATGTTATATATGAAACAGACACATAACCAGTGGGGCAGTCTTGTCATAAGATAGACAAGGACTCTGGGTCCAGACAGCCTGGGTTTCAATTCTGGCTCTGCCACTCATTAGCTAGTTGACCTTGTTAAAGGTTAGCTATCACCTAACCTCTCTGTCCCTTAGTTTTCTCATTTGTAAATCATAAATATTAGTAGTACTACACCATCTGGTTGTTATTAGAATTGAATGGTTTAATAAGTATGAAGCATTTGGAACACTGTCTAGCAGAGGATAAGCATTTTATAACTGTCAGCTATTATTGTTTGTTGTTGTTGCTAAAGTGCTTTCTGTATTAAGAAAAATATTTCTAAGAGAATCATATTCATCAATTTCAACCAGTCATATGCTTGATTCCAGTTTTAAGGTGAATATTCCCTAAAATGTCCCATTTCTTTCTGGTGTACACAAGCTGTTTTTCAATAAGTCTCTAAGTTGTTATAAAAATAATGATGATCTCAAGATGAGAGGATTTTTCCACAAGCGTAACAAAGACCAGTGGGAGAAGGTCTGCCTGTTTGGGGCATAAGTGAAATCCAGGAAGGAGATAAAGTCTCAAGGTATTTTCACATATTTATAGCCCTAGGTGTTTGATGAGCTCTTGATAAATATTTAAAGAGTGACAGTGATGAAGATGGTGATGATTCACAAAGGGAGGAAGGAACTCAAAGATAAAAGTTACCCAGATTTTAAAAAAAGATCATATAAAAAATTCTAAAGTCCAGTCAACTTGGATTGTTAATGATATGTGAACCATGCTGGAAAAAGACAAAAAAACCCAGATAATTAAAGTATATTTTTTCATCCTCTTATAAGCAAATAAAGCCAATAGTCTAAAGTCTTATTGTAGTAGGGCAATTTTTAATATCTTTTCAGGTTTAGATTCAAATAATTCAGTTCAGCACATACATCTTGACAACATACCACCCGCTGCTTCTATTGCAATAATAAAAAACTGAATGGGGGAACTAGTTGTAAAACGTAGAATAGGCCCACCAAAAAGATTCTGTAATGTGTACCCGGAATATTTGTGTACGTGTGTGCACACTTCATTTACGTGGCATGAACTGAGGAAAACGGCTGGAAGTAGCTGAAGCAGTGATCTGGAAAACTGTGTGACTCTACAAACAACCTGAGAATAGTCACTAGTTGCCGGACGGAGAGTACATGAGTACCTGGGGGATGAGAAAAGTAAAAGTGGGCAGTGGGCCTCCTGAGAGAAAAAGCTAAAGCCAAATTACCAATCTAGTGCCCATGGGTGCCTGCCTGTGTTCTGTGAAGACAGAATGCCCTGGTCAGAAACGATGGGGAGGAATAGGCCAGGGAAAACGACGCTCCCCAGCAGTAGGAAGAGGAAGCAAGAGGACAATAGGCCAACCCCATGAGGAAATGGAGCTGCCAAGAACTGCAGAAACACCCAGCTCCCCAACTGGCACACAGGCATCAAGTGGTGACCTTGGACACCATGACTGGGGACGTGAAGAACAAGCTTTGGAGTCACACAGATGGAGGTCCTCATCGAGCTCTGCTGCTTCCTAGTCATTTATGTTCTCTTGAACAAGCTGCTTAGCTTCTGTAATCCTCTGTGTTCTCAGCTCAAGCTCAGCACCACAGTGAGGCACAGGCCCAGCCCTGAAGGAGCACAACCTCTTACGAGAAAAGACATGGGAACAAATCCTTACCATACAAGAGTGAGATTGTGTATCAGCTACAGACACAGCACTTCTAAAAGGAAGATGATGTGGTTTTGTTGGAAGTTGAAGAATGGGGGCATGGAGAGCAAAAAGCAGGGAAAGCTTCCGTAGAAAAGTCATAGATGACCCTGTGCTGGACTGAGTGATGAGGCGGAGCTGGGCAGGTGACCGAGGACAGAAAGAACGTTACAACTGGCAGGAACAGCATGTGCGAAGGCACAGAGTCCTGAAACTGCCCAGTAGGTTCAGGAGCCACAGAACTGTGGGAGAGTGGGAGCATGAAACGTGGAGGTGCAGAGCTGTACAGAGGCCCCATCACACTGGACCTTCTAACCAGGCCAAGAACTTAGAAGTCGTTCCTATGGCTGACAGGCAAACATCAAAAAACACTTCTCTCACTCAAGTCTACTTGGGCCGTTAAAAAAGCTTGTTTGGGGGCTTCCCTGGTGGCGCAGTGGTTGAGAGTCCGCCTGCCGATGCAGGGGACGTGGGTTCGTGCCCCGGTCCGGGAGGATCCCACATGCCGCAGAACGGCTAGGCCCGTGAGCCATGGCCGCTGAGCCTGCGCGTCCGGAGCCTGTGCTCCGCAACGGGAAAGGCCAAAACAGTGAGAGACCCGCAAAAAAAAAAAAAAAAAAAAAAAAAAAAAAAGCTTGTTTGTGTTTTTTAATCCTCTTAAATGAATTTGGAGCATTCTTTCCTGAAGATTAAAAAAATATTAATTAAATTTTCTCTCACAAGCTTGTATTAGACTTGAAAAGAGGATTGGATATTATTTTTCCAATGCCTCTTGTTTCTGTCATCTGGAGTTACAAATGGAATCAACCAAGTTTGGTTGTCAAAACCAATTAAAGTTAAGACCTAGCTAAGCTACAAATGAAATTTCCTCACCTGATGTATCTAATACTCTGGATTGTTGAGCTTCTCTACTGTGCTTCAACAGACAAATTAAGTGGCAGGTTCACAAGAAGACACACACTGCGCATGGATCCTTGGAAATTACTAAAGACTTCTCCTAAATGTAAATCTTAGTAGGAAAAATCACTGTAGTAGGCAATAAATAAAATTAATATAAGTAATAAATACTTAAGGACACTCCCCCAAAACTTCATGGAAAACAGAAGTCTAGAGACAGAAAAATGATTACATTGACCATTTCATGGCAGCTATGTGACAAATCCAGAAGGCATCATTCACATAGGCTCAAAGGGAATGGCGCCCCCTAGAGCTGTGTAGTACACAACTCGTACGGTAATATTACTGCATAGCAGCTCTGACCCATTCAAGGATCAGATTGTTAAACCTTGGGTTGCAAAAAGGAAACTATGCTGGTGTAGAAATGTGCAATCAAGAGCTCAAGGAAGATAATTTTAGTTGTACTGATATTTAACTTCACTGAAATTCATAAAGTCTCATGTGATTAATTATGGAGGCCAGCTGTAGTTCAGAGTCTCCTGTGAAAACTCTTCCTGGGTATCCTTGACAAAGGAGCCAAAGGAAATGACCTTCCCAGGAGCAGTTATTTAAAGGGTAAAAACAGTGGTAATCACTTTACTATTTGCTCCCTTTCCCTCTGACCAGAGAGGAAGTTCAAGAATAAGATGTTTCTGAGACGAACCCAATAATCTGTATGTTGGTGGTTGGTAAGTGAAGGATGACAGAAATGATTCAGTCTGAGTGATATAACTGTAATTTAGTAGGCTAAGACAGTACTTTCCAGAATTCAGAAATGGAATTTCCACCCTGGCAATGTTTGTAATTATCATATTGTTATACACTTTTATGTTTTTCACAAGAACAACTGAGGATACTTTTAGATAACCAAAAACTCAGAAGAGATGTCATTTCTCCAATATTATTATTATATCTACATGTATTATTACAGAGCTTACAACGAGTGAGGTTAGTAAATGGATTGTTTAATATAAGTGTCTGTCAGGGGGCTATGTTATAACACACATACACACACACACACACACACACACACAGCAGCACACACTATATATACACATAATTGTTTCTTTCAATGGTATTCTTCCTCTCCCAGACAAAAATGTGTTATAGATAAAAGAGAAGAGGAAGGAAGTTGCTGGTTTTTCCCTCTCTGGTTTCAGATTGCATAAAAAGACTCTATAGGCTGACTCAGAGGATACACAATATACATTGTTAAGAATCTTTAGCCTCATTTATTCAGACTTAATATTAAGCCATAGCTACAATTAAAACACACTTTTCATACACAAGCATTTACATGCCAGCTTCATTTTTTAGCAGGCTGGGGTATCAGTTTCTTTGTTGATATCAAGTCCACAATAAACAAAAGAGTCTGTTTCCTCCAACATTTTTAATAAGTGTAAAGAACCATCTGGAAGATAAAGGAATGAGGAAGTCATGTGCAACTAGCCATGATTTCACCAGCAAATAAACTGTCTATAGCTCTCAAACGTCAATATGACTTTTCCATGATGTTCAAAATGTACTCATCAAAGCAGTCTGAAGGAATAAACTACTGATTCAGTAATGTACCCACCAGAGAGCACGAGTAATTCTAAAACTTTCAACCTTCCCTCTCTCTATATTTTTGCTTTAAAAAGAAAAAGTGAAGCTCAATTCAATCTGGAGAAGTAGAAAATTGCAGTGAGACAAACCCATATTTCTGACCCAAAGCAATCAGAAATGGCTGCTGAAACCCAGGCCATAATTTTAAGGCATCTTGTGTATTTCAAATGTATGTGAGAAATACATCTCTTAATGCATGTTTGAGGAAAAAAGCTCAACTTTCTGAAACTAGATTTGTTAGGAATTGATCAGGAACTTCTTTTTTGGCCCACAAGATTAATACTTCTCAGGCAACAGGATTTACAAACCCATTTAATTCTAGTTTTTCCATAATGTCAGCTGCTGAGTAGCAGACAACTGGGAGATCTAGGGTATTCTAGTTGGTTAAAGGGTACCTCTGAGAGATTTGGATTGCAATCTTTTTATCCTGGAATACATTGTGAAGTAATTTAAGAACTTTCCATCCCTGAGTCCATTGACTCAAAACTCCATTGAGAATAGTATCTTAAATAAACACTCAAAGAGTTTGGCTAATTTTAGAAGACATAGCTTTGTCGTGGCAGATTTACAAACCAAATCAGAAGGGGTTAGTGTATTTTGTTGTAGAGTGAACGATTCTCTTTAGCTAGAAAGAAGCCTATACTTTTTTATCTCTGAAAGCAAGTAGTTTCTACCTAATAATTTGATAACCTTTCCATAAAATCATATGATAATGAAAAAGTTGAAGACTCAATTTTAAGTCATAGTTCTGTGACAGGGAGTCTTTTCCTTTCCAAAATTATCTTCTTTCAAAACATTAATATGATGATTGTAACGATAATGATGATAAGTGTTTCTTTCTTATTCAAATACTTTTCTGAACAGTTACGTGTAGATTTTTTTATGAACCTAAATAAACTAAACTTAGTTTTAAAAATCCAAAGATATTTCTTTTTCAAAAAATCTGTAACTAATCTTCTCATAAAGCCATGGATTTTTCCTTAAATGGGAAATTCAGTTCCTAATTATTCTGTGTTAGTGAAAAGGTACCTCCACTTATTATAGATGCTTAAAGTATCACTAATATATGCGGAGTGATTTAAAAATAGAAAATTGTTTTACAAGAAGCGGGAAATAAAGGAGAAAAAAATCCCTCCACCCCCAACGCCAGTCTGTTACTATGAATATGTAATCTCATACATGCTGTATATTTGAGCACACTAGATCTACTTAAAATAAGAGAAGTCTAACTAAACTGGAAGATAATCACTTCTGGATTGAGGGAAAGTATGATCTTTTCAATATGGCTTTAAAAGAGTAACATCTAATTTCATTATTCTTACCCTAAAATGTTCTTTACACATTAATATTTACAGATATGTATATATATATGTGTGTGTGTATACATACACACACACACACTATAACATTTCTTATACACATATTTCTATATGTATGTGTGTATGTTGACAATGTTAAACTTTATCCGAGCCCTATGTTCTTGGAAAACAGGGATGGTTAAGAAACCCCAGCATTTTGCGTTCCAGGAAATGGCTTACTGCCCAGAGCCACCCTTCCCCATGTGACTTAGATAAGACTCATGGATGCCCTCCTTGTTTACCTATGCCAGACACAGATCCTCCAAGTTCCCTTTCGGAAATGATTAGCTGAACTGTTTGTACCCATTAACCAATTTGGACAAAATACATTAACCAATTTGGACAAAATACAATTCCCTGACTGAGCCAAACTTAAGTTAAGCTTCTCTCCTCCCTTCAGGCCCCGATCTTCGACCCTCTCCCCAGCCTGAGTCAGCATTCAGCCCCTTCTTAATGGCCTCTCAGGATCATACCACTCAGCCACCCTTTCCCCAGACTTGGTTATTCTAGCCTTGTTTGCCCCTTCCAGTAAAAGAAAAATTGTTTTTGTCTGACCTTTAAGAAGCTTACAGATTTTATGGAAGGATCATTCTCCCTATTTACTGCAATGGTCCCCTTCCCCATACTGCAATAATCCTTTTAAATAATATCTCTCTTTACCTAAATCTGGGTTTGTCTTTACCTGACAATGCACACACCACACTTACATATACATTCAGAGTAGTGAGCTCACGCTGCTCTGATTTGGGTTAAGAATGAGGAAATTAGATAGATGTATCCCATCTTCTTCTCCCTAGAGTAACAAGGAAAGAAGAGGAGCTTGTGTCTGAAAAACCTAAAAGGGCTATATAAGAAATTAGAATGAAGCACTTTTGCTACCAATGTTTTCTTTCCACATATAATTGAAGAAAATAGTTAACAGAGTAAGGACATCAAACTCACCTTAGACTAAGACTCTGTGTGTAAGAAACATATTTTCTCTAAAAAAAGTTTTCCTGGGCTTCCCTGGTGGCGCAGTGGTTGAGAGTCCGCCTGCCGATGCAGGGGACACGGGTTCGTGCCCTGGTCCGGAAAGATCCCACATGCCGCAGAGCGGCTGGGCCCGTGAGCCACGGCCGCTGAGCCTGCACGTCCAGAGCCTGTGCTCCGCGACGGGAGAGGCCACAGCAGTGAGAGGCCTGCGTACCGCAAAAAAAAAAAAAAAAAAAAAAAAAAATTTTCCTGCAAGAAAAGCAAGACCTTCCATAACCTCACAAGTTGGAGCGAAGTCTATGATGCATCTATTCATTTGGATTCTGCCATTTTTGAATTATTCAAAATCATTATGAAGTGCAGCTTTCATCTGAAAAAAAATGGACCCCCCCAAGAGACACTAAATTTAGTTCTACTGGAGATAAAGTAAAGCGGTCTGTGCTTCCATAATCATATCAACAGCCTGGCTTTTATCTATACTAAACTCCTAGGCAACACAGCTGGGACGCAGCCACCCTAGGCAGAAATCTAGACACCATGTAACCAGCCTGCTTATTGCTAAGAAGCATTAACTTTCCATCTGAGCCCTCCTATATTGTTGGACAAGGGCTGTTTGGAATAACGTTTTAGATTTGTGATTTTTTATTATTATACATGCATTAATTATACTCTTTAAAAAAAGACTTTACTTTTTTAACACTAATACAGTTCATACTGCATATTCTATAATGCTCTCTCTGCATCTTTTCAGCTTTAAATCACAGAAATCTCTCAAAAGCCAACCTTTAAACATCCTCCTCTACAACTACAAGCTGTCAAATGAATTTTATGGATACACATGGACAGAGAATGTTGCTGCAGATCATTTTTTAGGAGATAGATGATTAAATTCACATGTAATTAACTATATGACTCATGACCAGATTTGATATAGTAACAAATTAGCTATGATGCTAATGAGTGGTAATGAGCGAGGCAGGCATTTTAGAACTCCACAGACCAAGTTGAGGATGTCTACCACATTTTTATTTTGATTTGTTTTCTTTTCACCATTATTTTCAGATTGTTTTGGCAACCACACTCAAGTATCAAGATATAAGGCAGGGTTTTGGAATCCATGAAAGGCTAAAGATATTTACTCCCTGTTCAACTGGTACTTCCTCATGGAAGACTTCCCTGACCTCCCATTAGGTCAAATCCCATTACACATTCTCATACTTCTCCTTCACAGCACTCATCACAGTGACGAATATAATATGCAGTGTGTGATTATTAATGACAGCCCCAACTATGGGTCTCATGGCCCCATGAGGCCATGTTTTTATTCATGAGTACATTCTTAGGCATAGAACTCAGAACCCAATAGGGGCTTATAGGTATTTACTGAATATATGAATGTGGTTTTACCCAAAAAAAGCCCAAAATTGCTATTTGCTAATTTATGGATTAGAGGCCTCTTTTATGTTGTGCACCTTCTTATTTATAAATGTTAAAGTGGAAATAAATTAAATCAACTTCTTGCGATGGAGTAAAAGATCTTTATTCTGTACTAATAAGCCAAACAATAACAAGGTTCTAAAAATGTGTCTAGGAGTACCTTTTCAAACCCCTAGTCTGAGTATAAATACCTCAAACTTAGCTTATAAAACCCCTGGAATAGATGCTATGCCTTCTAAAGGCATACTCTTCTTAAGGCCTAATAATATTTTCTTTTGGGTGTAAAGATAATGGTACTGACACATGAGATCAGAGTTGTTTTTCTAGTACTTATCCATTCATTCTCTCTCACCTGCCACCTTCTTCCTGATGATAAAATGACATGCATTGTAAGGCAGCTGGCTGAGATTACAAGTGAGTCTAGGCTTGCTAAGTTGAGTGAGACTAAACCGGCTGCCACTAGAATCAGATCCTCAATTTTGGCATCATCACTGTTTTGCCTTTCCCAGTTGCAGTTACCAAACATTTCCAGCATGACAAGTACCACAACTGCTCACCAAAATTAAAATATTATTTTAAAAACATTTAACAGGCCAAATAATTAAAATACATTTTTAAATAAACCGAAAAATTTTTAAATAAATGTAACCTAGAGAAGATATATACTAGATCAATACACAACATTCCTTCCACTAGCTATTAGGCACACTTAACCTAACAATGTAGGAAACTCTTTAGGTTGACAGGTAAGTCTTTGAGTAGATAGATACATAGCTAGCTGGCTGGATAGGTGAACAGACAGACAAGTACGTGTTAAGGTAGTGACTACTTATATGGTCCACTCTGTACACTCTGCTTTTTACTACAGAGCACTTAACCTATGGAGTTTAACAGACTATAATCTATAATTCCAGAGTAGAAGAACTTCTGTGAATTATAAACTGACTTTAATTATTAGAACCTCTATACTGTTTATTGAGTATTTTCACTGCAGGATGGCCTTGAAGAACAAAAGAAAGAATAAAATATCACTCTGTTTGCAAAAATTCCCAACAGGAAAACAATATTGTTAAGATGTCAATACTACCAAAAGCAATCTATATATTCAATGCAATCCCTATCAAAATCCCCATGACGTTCTTGCAGAAATAGAAAAACCTATCCTAAAATTCACATGGAATCTCAAGAGACCCTGAATAGCCAAAACAATCCTGAAAAAGAATAACAAAGCTGGAGGACCCATATTTCATGATTTTAAAACTGACAAAGCTACAGTAATCAAAACAGTGTGGTACTGGCATAAACTCAGACACACAGACCAATGGAATAGAATAGACAACCCAGAAATAAACCATTACATAAATATGATCAAATGATTTTTGACAAGGGTTCCTAGACCATTCAATGGGGAAAGAATATTCTTTTCAACAAATGGTGCTGAGCAAACTGGATATCTACATGCAAAAGAATGAAGTTGGGCCCTTACCTTACAATATATACAACAATTAACTCAAAATGGATCAAAGGCTTAAATTACGAACTAAAACTATAAAGCTCTTAGAGGAAAATATAGGCCAAAATTTCATGACATTGGATTTGGTAATGATTTCTTGGATATGACACCAAAGGCACGGGCAACAAAAGAAAAAATAGACAAATAAGACTTCACGAAAAATTTTAAACTTTATGCATTAAAAGACAGTATCATTAGAGTAAAAAGGCAAACCACAGAATGGGATAAAATATTTGCCAATCATATATCTGATAAAGGATTAATATTCGGAATATATAGAGAACTTAGAAAACTCAATAACAAAAAAACCCCAGGTAACCCAATTCAAAAACGGGCAAAGGACTTGAATAGATATTTCTCCAGAGAAGATATACAAATGGCCAATAAGCACATGAAAAGATGCTTAACATCGTTAATCACTAGGAAAATGCAAATCAAAACTACAGTGATATACCACCTCATACCCATTAGGGTGGCTACTATCAAAAAAACAGAAAATAAGTGTTGGTGAGAATTTGGAGAAATCAGAATTCTTGTGCACTGTTGGTAGGAATGTAAAATGGAACAGCTGATGTGGAAAACAGTATGGTGGTTCCTCAAAAAAAAAAAAACAACATAGAATTACCACATGATCGAACAATTTCACTTCTGGGTATATATCTATAAGTATTAGAATCAGGGTCTCAAAGATATATTTGTACACCCACGTTCACAACAGCATTATTCACAAAAGCTAAAACATGGAAGTGTCCAAGTGTCT
This sequence comes from Monodon monoceros, assembly GCF_005190385.1. Lineage (NCBI taxonomy): Eukaryota > Metazoa > Chordata > Mammalia > Artiodactyla > Monodontidae > Monodon > Monodon monoceros. The sequence goes on from NW_021703772.1 coordinate 37,163,221, forward strand.
ATCAACAGATGAGTGGATAAGCAAAATATGGTATTTATATACAATGGAATATTATTCAGCCTTAAAAAGGCATTACTCAATTTATATTATGCACTTTGAGTAGTCAAAAATCAGAGACAGATAGTAGAATGGTGGTTTCCAGGGGCTGAGGAGGAGGGGGCAACGGGGAGTTATTGTTTAATGAATACAGAGTTTCAGTTTTACAAGATGAGGAGAGTTCTAGAGATGGATGGGATGACGGTTGCACAACATTATGAATATATTTAGTACCACCGAACTTAAAAATGCTGAAGATGGTAAATTTTATGTTTTATGTATTTTACCACAATAAAAAAAAAATCAGAAAAAATTCCCAACAAGATGGTAGGTAGAGACCATCTTATTTGGAAAAATCAGTCAGGAAGGGAGAAGACAGCAGTAGCGGAACCAAGCAGAACCCTGCAGGCTCCCCACAACCCCACCAAGTACAAAAGCCCCTCTATGTCCTCTGCCTCTTGTTGGTAGAAAAGCTGAAGTCTCCCAGGCCTCCCAGAGTCACAAAAAAGCAGGTTTGAATAGTTAATGATTAGGACAATAGAGTCACAGACTCAGTGTCTGATGCAAATTCCTGAGTCGTTTTACAGATACCGTAACTGCCACTAGAAGGCATGACATAAGCTGATCCATCTTGAGCAGTACTGAATCTATGGCTAGCACAATTCCAAGAACTGGCAAGAGAATGGGATTAACATTATTGCTCATAATAATCTATATCTTTGTGGGCATCAAAATAATTGTAGCTTGCTCTGCCCATATATGTAAGCAGGCAACTAAAATTGTCAGCAAAGAGATGCTACAGACCCATGTTGACATCTTTCACTCTGAGACTACAGCACCCTATGTCAGCACAAAGAAGTTACAGAAGATGGACCTTCACCCCAATCCCATAAAAATGGAATGATGTTTGACAGCGAGGAATTAAAAGCATCTCTTTTGCCCCTTTCCTGTTTGCCCATTTCTGTTCCCTTCTAACTGTAAAGGAACGTAATTATAGGAATGAGATCACTAAGCAATTGAAACTAACTCCTGACTTACACTTTCCCGAATGCACACCATGCCTTGCCTAACCTGTTGATATTTCTCATAGATAAAAAGAAGAAAGAAAAATTAAGTACTTAAAGAATGTTTAGCCCTCTACCCCAAAGTCCCCCTAAGCAATCTTGCAGGCAGATCACTCTGGCAAGATAACATTTGAAAAGTCAGCTGGACTGCACACAGTGGAGAACGATGACCCAACCTCCTATCTCGATGATTCACTGAGATACTTCCCCCCCATTTTCCCTTAAAAAACCATCGTGGCAGAGCAAAATCTTCAGAGTTGGTCTCAGGACACCAGTCCACCTTCTCCCCAGACTGCTGGCTTTTCTGATTAAAGCACCTCTCCTTTCTATTGACACTTGCCTCTCGAATTACTGGCTTTTGAGCAGCGAGCAGCTAATCCTGAGTTCGGTAACAGTAGGAGGGATAATAGTGGGAGACTGTGGGAAGTAAGGATAGAAACTGAGTATAATTAGGGTTTTATAGTGTCATGGGTTTTAAAAAAAGTGGTCGGAGCAAGACATAACAGAGAAGATATATAAGCAGAAAGATTTATGTTATTGATAGGTTTAGTGACAAAAGGATCAATGTCTTTAAGAATGTAATGTAGTTTAGCCACAGAAAAAGACTGAAAATAACATACAATCATAAAATGTAAAGATGGGTAAGGATTCCAGCAGTCATACAGTCTCATCTTATTTTTAGGTGAGAAAATCTAGCCCCAGAGAAGATAATTTTTAAAAATTATATTTATCAGTTGCAGATTCCTAGACTCACAGTCCAACTTTCTATAGGTCTAAACCCTTACATAATTCTAAGGTAACACAGATGGGAATTCACAGCCCAAGAATTTGTTATTTTATATGTATCACTAGGAAGTATTTTCCTTAGACTTAATGGAATTTAAAACTTTGTTTAAACACTTTGAACCTTGCTTCTCAAGATCGGTGACTTAAAGGCTCCTCAGCTTTGCCACTCAGGAGGCTCCTTTCTTAGTGAAACCTGAGGAATTTACCTATAGGGACTTCACCTCACTTCTAAATCAACTCAGGTTTGTTATTCAAAGGAAGAAGATTCCAGGACTTCTGCTCTGACAGCTTAGATGATACAGGAAAGATGGAGGCTCTGAGAGGAAGAACTGAGGCTGTAGAGGCTGGGCGAAGGAAGGAATATGAACAGGAGTATGATCTTTGCAAAGTTTTTGCTGGCAGCACGGCTCTTAAGTTTCCTCTGTCTCATCAAGATGCGGAGGCTGGCAACAGCTAGACTAAAAGCCAATAAAGAGTAGAGCTGTCCAAGAGAAACAGGGGGCTGTCTCGATGATTCACTGAGATATTTACCCCCCATCTTTCCCTGGGTTCTCAAGGTGGGTCCAGGATCTGGCCTTCTGCTTTTGTATTTTTGTTGTTATTTTGTTTTGTTTTCTTAACCTCAGTGGTATCTGTCCAGGGGCTCAGTTGCATCCAATCACTCGGCAGTGATCAGGCCCTGGGGAGCTGATTCACGCTAACCAAGCTCATAGGAGATGGACTGATTAAAAAAAAGGAAGTTCACTGACTCATTTACAAAGAGACAGCCAGGCAGATGGGACTAGTTACGTCACTTGATCAACTCATTCCATCTTCACTGGAAAAGTGTGCTTGGGAAGCCAAGTTGAGAACAGAGTTGCTTGATGAATGTAGTGTCAGAACAAGGAGAATTGATGTTCCCAAGCTACACTCTCTCAAAGTACTGTCCTGCATTGTAGGAATACGCTGTCAAGGGGGTTGGAATACTCATGTTAGCTGAACAGGACACTCACCCTCTTGGATGAAGATAATAAAGCGCTTAGTATAATATTTGAGACACAGAGAATGCTCAGTTAATACAAGCCATCATTATTATGGGGCTATATATACTCTGGCAACTTAGCATAATGGGCTAACAGCACGGGCTTTGGAGTTAGATCCTTGCTCCGTCACTCAGTACCCGTATGCCAACAGGAAGGTTACTTAAGCTCTCAAGTCTCAGTTCTCCTATCTGTAAAATGAGTATAATAATAGTAACTTTACAGGGTGACCCTTAAGACTACTTAATATGTTGTGTGAAAATCACTTAACTGCTCACTGTAAGCACTGAATGCCTACAAACTCTTACATAGCATTTCTTATATCTCAGATACCACTTTACAGACATTAATTCATTTAGTCCTATGACTAAAGGTGGATATAGCTGAGGGACCTGTCACTACTCGATTATATTCACCAACATCTGCTCCCCTTCCTTGAGGAAGTATATACTTTCCCAACTCCACTGAAGTCAGATATGACCATTTGACTTACTTTGGCCAGTCAAATTTAAATAGAAGGGACATGTGACACTACTTGGCAGAAAAGTTTAAAACCAATTTGTGCTTCCCTACCTCTAGGATTATAGACGGATTAGTTGAGGTAGAGTCCCCATTAGCCTGAGCTCCTAACTGACCCTTGCTGACCCTGGTAGGCAAACAGTGTGAGCAAGAAATAAGCTATTGTTTTAAGCCACTGAGATTTTCATTTTTGTTACCACAGCACAAGCTGGCATATTCTAATTGATTCAGAAGCGTAGAGACAAAAGGAAATTTTCCCAAGACCACACAGCTAGAAAGTATCTGGCTCCAGAGTCTGTACTCTTGACCACTTTATGTTTCTTAATAATTGATAGTAACATCAACATGAAGAATAGTTTATTATGAATGCATTGTTGTCAGTGGAGGTCTGTTTCTAGACTTCATAAGTAGCTGTTCTTTTCTGAAAGAGTTGGCTCAGGTAGAAACCTAGCCTTTCTCCAGCCTCTACTATAACAACAGCCAGCAGCTGACAGAACACCATTGGAGAATTTCTCAGTGGATGACATGGAGGACCCTGGACATGTTCCTTCTTTATATAACCTCAGAGCAGCCCCCAGGGGCATAGTCACTATGGCCACCAGTAGAGCCTGGTTGGATCCCCCCAACACACACAGTATCTCAGAGAATGATTTAAAATATCTACGGTCCTTCTGCTGAGGGTGACCCCATTTTTTCTGTCACTCAGTCTTTCAGAGATGGATGCCTCTTCTCATACTTCTTTTCCCATTAGCCCATAATCTTGTTTCCCTTCTTTTCCTGCCTCTCAACAATGAGCAAAGACTTCAGATGTGTTTGCAGGCTCTATCAGAAAGCATATTACTAACATCCATGTAACTTCCCTTATGTAGCAAGATTCCCCAGAGATGTGAGGGCCTGAAATTTAGGGACTGAGCAAGAGAATCTGTCTGAATTAGAAACACAAGTACCCAAGGAGCTTTAGACTCTGCTCTTCCCGAGGAAAATGAAAATGTTGTCAAGATAAAAACAGAAGGAGCAAAGCTTAAGCAGTGATGGAAAGCCAAAAAATTAGATGGAAAAAGATTAGTCATATCTACTGAACATAAATCTATAAAAAAGACCCAGTTTTTTGTGGCATACAATGAAATGCATTAAATTATAAGCTGGAAATCTATCTAGGGAAAGTATAGATACACATCAATTAATAGAAGTGTCCATTGATGAAGAAATCGTCTATTCATAATTTATTTAACACGTCATTCAACTAGTAATCAATGAAATTCATGAACAAATAAGAAGTCAGCCACTTCTTAACCCTTTTATTTATTTGTAAGCTCTAGTGATCACCTACTTCATAGCTTTTCCATTATAATAAAATGTTTATTAATTATATTTCTTCAATTTTTCTTTATACATATCTCTACCGGACACTTCTCCAGCTTGGAGAATTGATTTTTTCATCAAACTTTTGAAAATGTTAAGATAATGGAATTTAGTTCCTTAAACTAGCCGACAGGCCAAGTTAGAAATATATATATTGGGAAACTCACTAAAATGTTACTCTCAGGTTCTTACTAGTTTCGGTTTTATAAGTGTGACCACCTTTTTGTACTTAAAGAATTAAATCATTCTGGATAGAGTCCAAAATTTTAAGTGAATTCCACTTCATGATACATTACGTTTTATCCGTGATATAGTATAAATTCATATCTCTTTTCCAAGAGACCTTCAGAATTCTCGTTAGCAAAATACTTCCAAGGTTGATAATAATTTACTACAATAAACTGGCTGTGCAGGTGAAGTTGTAGTATCTCTTTCTGGAAGACGTAAAGAACAGGAAAAATTTTCATTGTAAGGTTTTAATATTATGCTAGTAACCAAACAAAACTCTTTTATGAAGGACAGCATGGAGAAAAGACAGATGGAAGGAACAGTTAATTCGTGAGGGTGGGATGAGATAGAGCTATCTTTGTCCAATGATTATCCGGAAAAGACATTGCAGACTGAGTCATTGAGACCTGCATCATCATATCATCCCAAATGAACACAGAAGCTATTTAAAGGCTTCAATTTTATGCTCAGAAGTGAAAGAGAAAGAAAGGAAGAGGAGGAAAATGACTGTAATAGTTGGCTATTGGCATGTGACAAAAGTGTGGGGAGATGCAAAAGATCTGCTAAGCAATTCCCTACTCTGGACCCATGCATAGTGCTAATGCTGGATTATAAATCCTCATTTCTAGCTTGGAAAATTTGGACGCTGTAAGTATAATTCATGTTTGTTATATTGCAGAGCTATTCATCTTTGTCTCTGAAAATTTTTCTCCAGCTTCTCTGTCATATATTAATATCAGATCAATGTAATTTTGAATTGCAGAAAACACAAACTAAAGAATTTATTTTTTAGTCTCAGCTCAATTTCCTTTAAAGTCAATGTCCCTTTCTACCACTCCATGCTGCCCACCCACCATTTTCCTGAGGACACATTTCTCATTTTTTGTAGATCCTCCCTTACTTGTTGGAAATTGCATTGGAATTAAATATTTTAGCTACTTGAACGCACATGTTCAACAAATATTGGTCAATCATCATTCTCTTCCCCTAGATATCGAGGAGTACTTGTAAAAATTGTGCGTAAGGAAACCTTTTCAGTAAGCAATGCAGAATTTTTAGGTGAGCCTTGACATATCCTACTATTTCAGTGATTATGTCTTACCAATGTGGTTGTTACTAATTCATCCAGTTGTAAGCAATGGAAATTGCCTCTAGTAAACTTAAGAAAAAGGGCATTTTTAGGAGATTGAAAATCAATAGGAAGACTGGAGAACAAAGAAGGAACTAAGAACTGCAGATCCAAGATACAAGAAATAAAGGAAGAGCCTTAGAGAGGAGGTTCTTCTCAGAGAGGCACCACTAGAGTACACAACCTCCAAAAAAGCCTGGTCTCTTTGTGCCTCAGCTAAAAATTCAAATTCCAAGGAGGTCATTTGTTTAGCACTTGGGGAAAGAGCACATAATTAACAGGTCCACTAAACGCAATGGGGGAGAGAAGGGAAATAGAAGTTTGGAGAAGTTCACTATTCTTGTTTAAGTTCCTAGTGCTCAAGCTGAAATACTAGTAGCTGGTATATGAGCTAAAATAATAGAAGATTGATTCTGTTTCAAAAGATCTGTCTGAGAATGATTTGTACAGCATTTGCTAGGCCCCATCTAGCAATCAGTTCCTGTCACTAAACCAAACACACAAACAAACCTCAGAAAACAGTGAATGGGCTTCAGTCAGAAGTTAACAAAGAAACTAACAATTATACGTCAATTTAAAAAAATTAATTAGTCAATTTTTAAATTTAAATTAAGAAGAACCAAAAGACTTTTATCCCAATGGTCATCCTCACCCTGGCAAAAGTAATAGCATATATATACAATAATAGTATAGGTATAGATATAATGTCAAGTTTTGTGCACTGTGACTTAGATATTTTTATATGTATTATCTCATTTCATTCTTATAAAACCTGGGGTGTAGGTATTATTATCACCCTCAGAGAGACTACATAACTTGGCCAAAGCGTCACAGCTATCAGGCAGTCTGCACCCAGAGCCTGTGCCCTCACCCCTGTACTAGGCTGCCTGGAGTCAGTCACGTGGATTGAGTCTTTCAGGAGGCAGGAGGACAGGGTAGTGGTTAGAACGATGGGCATGATATAGCATCTCAGTTCTGCCATCTACTAGCTGAAGGTAAGAAACTAAAAGCTTCCCGAGCCTCAATTTCCTCATCTGTGAGATGGAGAGGGTCAGCATGAGTTGCTGCAATGTCACACAGTTGTTGTGAAGAGGAAAGGAGGAAACATACATGAACTACTTAGTCATGGGTGTTTGTCACATGTGAAGTGTTGAATAATGGCTGCTATTAGTAATGCTGCTATTAGTCACATGTCTGTCTCCCCTAGTAGACTAGTTCTGGAGGCCCAGGTATTACTTTTTTGATATTTGTGTCTGTAGCTCCTTTCTCAGTGATCAGCACATTAATGAGCCCACATAAAAACACGCTGAACAGAAAGCGTCTGTATCAGGGCTCACACTGCCATGTTGTACTCAGGTATTATAAAACAAGCTCCTCTTTATATTAACACTATAGTTCCTGCCTCTTAAGCAAATGACACCTATTTCCCCCGCCCCCCCACCTCCTGCCCCCAGAATGTTAACTCACGAGGTCAGGGTCTGTGTCGCTTTTGTTCTTCATGGGTTCCCAGTGCATAGCAGAGAGCCCAGTACATAGTAGGAGCTTAACAAATATTTGTGGACTGAATTTTTAATAAACATTTGTGATATGTATTACAGTTCACCTAGCACTTTCACATAAACATGTGCTCTCTGTAGAGCAGGCTCTGGAGCCAACTGCCTGGGTTCAAACTCCAGCTCCACCATTTACTAGCTGAGTGACCTTGGGTAATATACATAAGTTTTCAGTGCCTTGGTTTTCTCACTTTTAAAATGAGAATAATAACAGTATTGAGTTAATGAAAGTATTAAAATGTTAATTCATATAAACCTTGTAAAACAGTGCCTGGCGCAGCAGTGTTCTTTAAATGTCAGCGATTATTAATTTTGTTTGTAGCTGTTTTTCTCCGTCACACTAAGAATAAGCTATTCCAACTGCCTAAACCATTTGTCCATTCATGTAACAAAATATGAAAAGTGGCATCTTTACTTTGAAGTCCTAAAATTAGTTTTCAGTGGAGCAAATCATAATCTCAAAAAACTGACTTCCAAAATTTTTGCAAAAATAAATGTATTTATAGAGACTCTTCCTAAAATCAAATAATCCTAAATGGCTCCAGATATTCTGTAGTTGAAAGCTTTTCCGAGTCACTTGTGTTGGATCCTTCTCCAGCAACATTTTGTGTTATTCTTTCCACAAACCAGAACAGCCATATTGACTTGACTAGAAGCATGAGTAAACCACACACACACAAACACCAGGTAATAGAATCAGGTCGTGCTGTCTTCTGCCTCCACCACAAAACTCATTATCCTATTATGGCAAACCGTGTGTTAATCCCCGTATGCATCTCCCGTCACTTAGAGCACAAATTAATTAGGTCAAGTGTTAATTAAAAATTCAAGTCACCATATTTAACCACTGATGCTTCTCTACACATTGGAGAGATGAGGAGAAAAATAAAGACAAAGGGGCACCTGAGTACTTCATTTACCTTCAGTACTGTAATGTTCCAAGCAAAGCTCTCAGTTGCTTTGTTGAGTTTTCTTCCTTTCAAGCCTTCTTTTGCCCCCAGATTATGAAGGTCCTCATGGAACTCCATCCCTTTAAAAAGAGAACATAAGAGAATTCTTCGTATAAATTTCAGAAAAACAGGCATTTTATTGTGAAAATATTATCAGTAAAAATATAATTTCCCATTTCTGTCCTTCTCATAATCTCTAAATCCCAAAATTGAATTCTCCTTCTCATTCTGTTCATCACCACCAAATGGCTATCCTTAAAGGGAAACTAAAAATAATCAATGCATTAGATTAAATTAGATTTTAAATAGCAAGGGGCCATAGACAAAGACATGAGAAGTTAAGAAGCAAATTCTTCCAACAGGTGGCATCCATCTTGTTTGTTCCCTGCCTGGTTTTTATATAAAATGGTGTAATGTGTGAATGGCTACCATATGTGAAGGATGCACATATCTTACTTTGCCTTATGAACCATCCATATGCCTTGACAGTAGGCCTGGAGCCCACATAGATAACAATGGTAATTAGTAAACGTTGAGTAAAAATAAAAAGCTTTTTTAAAATAGCATTCCTGGAAACACCCAAATGTGTCAGATTTGGGAATGGCCTTAAAGTTATTTTTAGCTAAACCATTCCCCCAAGCTTGAATACTATAAAAAAACCTCACCATCATCTTTCTCTCCTAAGTCTTTGTCTTAGCACCTCAGAGATGGGAATCACACTTTCTTCTGGAAAGCTCATTCCATCTTTGGAAAGCTGTGACTGATATCAAACCAGTCTCCCTGAAACTTCTACTCCTTGGTGCTAGCTAGCCTCAGAACAAGGTCTAATCTCTGTTCCACAGTACAGCCCTTTAAATATTTGAAGAAAGATGTTGGATAAAGTCTACTAGAGTTTTCCCTTCTCCAGATTAAACATTCTAACATGTTTCAGCTTATTATAATTTCTCTTTAAGGATGACATCCAGGAATATCGTTCTCAAAATGGGATTGAAGTTGCCCACATGACATAGGGTTTTACCACCACCTTCCTAGTTCTAGTGACTAGGCTTGTATTAATGAAGCCTAAAACCACATTAACTTTTCTGGTGCTAACATCACAAGCCCAGTACATAGTAAGAGCATGGCTGCAGAGCCCAGATCTACACTCTGGCTCTACCACTGACTAGCTACGTGAGCATGAGCGAATCCCTGAAACTCTCTGCCATTAAGTCTCCTCAGTGGTGCAATGGTGATAACAAGAGTATTGACCTCATGGAACTGTGTGAAGATTAAATGAGTCAACACATACAAAACTCTCAAAGTAGTGCACGGTACATAGGAGCATAATATAAGTATTTCGTATTGTTATTATTTTCGTGCTTCCTGTCAACGGAAACATTTAAGCCTCCAGATCAGTAGCGAAGAGCACCATTTTCAAAGTTTGGTCTGGGTTCAAAGGTCACCTCTACCACGTGTTGATATGGGATTTGGGGTAATTCGCTCAATCTCTCAGAATCTCAGATGCCTCATCTCTAGACTGGATATAATGATGACTACACTGCAGAGTTGTTATGAGGACTAAATAACATAGCATATGTGCTTAGTGTATCAGATACATATATATCAAGCAACTGTCAGTGTCATCTTCCTTATTGCAATCACTAATGTGTGTGTGTGTGTGGATCAGGGAGAACATGGATCCAAGAGAGATAAAAGTACTGGGGTGTGGATGAAGTGAAAGTAAATAAACACAGCAATGTGCCATCAGAGACATGTGACCCATCCCACCCTTAAAGAAGGAACAAATCTAAAATGAGGACAAGTAAATGAGGCAAAAGCCTAGAAGGTTAACAAGATTATGGTTCAAACTGTAAAAATATAGTGTTTCTTAAGGGGCAATGTGAAACCACAGTTTCCATATCAGTAATAAAAAGGCTTTTATCGGTTCCCAAATCACAAAAGTAAATTCAGAAACCCTCACCTCTCTAGACATCTTCAGATACCCCCTCTATATACACAAAGACCACCTACCTACTATCACGTAGATCTCTTCTGTACTAAACAAAGGCTTCAGTGTAACTCAAAGTATAGTTAAACTTTAAAAGTCTGCCAAAAATCATCATTATGGTTTCTAAACGAAATGGGGGCAAGGGGGGAAGGTTACCTGCTTTCTGACACTGCACAATCTTTTCCTGGACTGTGTCTGCCATTTCTATGAGAAACCGGCTCTCTTGGATCATCTGTCACAAAATAAGCATTAAAAAGGTGGTTGTCAGAAATCCTTAAACTGGCACATTGGAAAGACAACATAAAGACCCACATGAAACTGCCAGTAATGGGGCACCCTGGCCATAACCACAAGAGATGGGAGAGGGAAGGATGATCTCTGCTCCAAGCCCCATCCACTCTAACACCAGCTAGAGTCACCTACCTTATGGTTGCTCCACTTATGTAATATGCCTGGCACACCATGGGTGCCAAATCAATAACTGTTGAATAAATGCATACACACTCTTTTTAAGTCCCAGATCACATTCATGAACACCTCTTATTTTATCCCGTCGCCCCAAAGTTACTGCAACATCAAGGCAAGTGGTACTGGAACAACAGCAATGAGATATCAGAACAGGGAATCACCTAGTGATGAGGTAAAGAACTACAGGACACATCGGTGAAGTCGGCAAATTGGATTTAAGTGGTGCAAAGATGGTGGAGTCCTGGTCCTTCGTTGAGAAGGGCTCCAGCTCCATTGGCAAGAATGAACTGTGGGTCATATTCACCAGCAATTCCACAGAGCTTGTAGGCAACAATGCTGAAATGGTGTCCCTGCCCTCCACATTTGGGTAGAAAGAAAAAAGACCAAGAAGTAATTAATATACTGAGTGAAGTAGGGAAAATAGGACAGCTGTTGGAGAGATGAAGAAAAGAGAAATCTGTATGTGAAGAAGGGGGAAGATGAGAGTAGGTAAAGAAGTTGTGATCAGAAAGACAACGGATTGGGGTCCTTCTGAAGAAATGACTAAAGAAAGGCACCAATAGGCAAACACTTCCTGAATTTCCAGCCACTCTTCTACTCCTAGTAAATGTTGTACCTTTTAGTCTGACTATTCCATGTTTTATCTGTCTGGCTCAATAATCTGAAGAGAGTTCAAGGCAGAATCCAAAGTGGACATAAAAAGTCTCGAGTAAGACATTCTTCAAAATTAAATGCTGTTGTACAAGATTGTAGTTTTATACAATCACTTTCAAATATAAAGTGGTTTATGCCTACAAATCTTCAAATGGAAAAGAATATTTGAATCATGAATATTTAGTGCCTAACAACTCTATAGAAGTAAAATCAAATCATTCATTCATTTAACAAATATCTACTCAGCAGGCACTATGTGTAAGCACTGTAGTAACTACAAGGGGTATGATACATGGATGAGCAAAAACAGACACATTTCCATCTCCATGGAGTTCATAGTCTAGTAGGGAAGTCTACTCAAATGATTAAATGACACATGATAATTAATTCAACCAAACTTCCATTACTGATATTTTCTGCCTAAAATGATAGTTTGAAGTGACTTATTTGGAGGGCTAAAGTGACTATTAAAACCATAAAACTAGACACCCAAGAAGGTCTAAGCTGCGTCAAACTTTTTAACTGCATTAACTCTTCCAACTCCCAAGAGGAAGTGGAATGCTTCTGAATAACAATTTCTCAAATGGTTATGTGCCTGGGTTACTGCAGCTTCCAAGTGAAGGAAACTTACAGGCAAAGAAAGATTTAATATGAAGGGAATCTGATTTAGTCTCTTCTAAGTTTAGAAAGATGCTAAGTTTAGCATCTACCCATGCAGCATCAATTGAGTTTTTATAATACTTTCAAAGTTATCAGATGTTCCAAATTAGTCAGATAGCATACAAAATGTTTTCATAAAATTCAAGCAAGTTCCCATGACTTTACCATAAGCAAAATAGCCAATATACTGCACAATTTTAGAATAATTTTATTTTTAAGGCTAAGAGAATCTTAGCTGTCAGGACCACACCCTTAATTTTGTGAAAAAGGAAACTAAGACTTATAAGAGTTAAAATCCTTGTCCAAAAAATGGAACTAATTAGTGATCAAACTGGAATTAAAATCCCGGTTTCCTGGAATCCATTTATTTTCATGAAAAAACAGCACCCTCTGATTTTGTCTAGCCTGGCCATGCCTTCACACATTCAGTCTTTTGAGCCTGAAATGTAGCTTTCCAGAGTCACCTGACCCAGCCCATCAGTAATAACATGAGGCCATGACCGTAATCAATCTATTTCAGCCAGGTTCAAATATGTCCTTTTCAAGAAAAACTCCAAAAAGGGATAGCATTGGTAATTTCCTTTGATAATATCTTGACTGACATTCATTTCTCTTGGTTTTGCACTCAGTGGAGAACATATGATACCATTATCTGATTTAAAAAAAAGAAACTCTATTGATTTGTGGCCAGCTTTTTTTTTTTTGCAGTATTTTACTAAATATCTCCTCAGTGTTGAGTACAAAATGTACTTCCTACATCCAAAAATGTACTTCCTACATCCAAAAATGCCACAGCCTTTTTGTGAGAACCTGAGAAGGAAGTGTCCTCTTCGCCAAAGCTAACTCTTCTACCTTGACTTCCAATCTCACCTTTCCCTCTTCCCTTCAGGAACCCATTCCTAATGACCCCTTCTTTATTCATCTACAGTTTCTACCTCTCCCTTGCTTTTTCCCTTTTCCATACAACATCTCCTACCTTAAAGTAAGCAAACAAAAACAATAACAAAATACTCTATTGGCCTTCAAGTGGTTGTCCTCATCAATCTTTCCTTAAAACACTAGCCCATGCTCACTGCTTTGACTCTCGCGGGACTCCACTGAGACCCCCCAAAGTTTGGTCTCATCACAGACTACCCCCTGGCCAATCCTCAGTTCTCATTCTTGCCAGCTCAGCAGTTGACCCCACTTTATATCCCCAGATTCATCTATCCATTTTCATATCTATCCATCGATATCACCTTTTCCTTATCTTATTTTGTGATACTTATTTTTTCTAGTATTAATTAACCCACACATGTACACAACAGAACCCTGCTCAAACCCAACATTGTCTTTTTTGAAATCTAATCTTTCTTTTTGTCTCTAGTCTTTTTTCCTAGGTTCTCCATTTTTCTATAACCTTACATGTTCTTTTTTTTAATGTTTATTTACTTGTTTATTTTCTTATTAGTCATCCATTTTACACACATCAGTGAATACATGTCAATCCCAGTCTCCCAGTTCATCCCACGACCACACCCACCGCACGCCACTTTCCCCCCTTGGTGTCCATACGCTTCTTCTCTATATCTGTGTCTCAATTTCTGCTCTGCAAACTGGTTCATCTGTACCATTTTCTAGGTTCCACATATATGCGCTCATATACGATATTTGTTTTTCTCCTTCTGACTTACTGCACTCTGTATGACAGTCTCTAGATGCATCCACGTCTCTACAAATGACCCAATTTCGTTCCTTTTTATGTCTGAGTAATATTCCATTGTATATATGTACCACTTCTTCTTTATTCATTCATCTGTCGATGGGCATTTACGTTGCTTCCATGACCTGGCTATTGAAAATAGTGCTGTAATGAACATTGGGGTGCATGTGTTTTTTGAATTATGGTTTTCTCTGGGTATATGCCCAGTAGTGGGATTGCTGGGTCATACGGTAATTTTACTGTTAGTTCTTTAAGGAACCTCCATACTGTTCTCCATAGTGCCTGTATCAATTTACATTCCCACCAAGAGCACAAGAGGGTTCCCTTTTCTCCACACCCTCTCCAGCATTTGTTGCTTGTAGATTTTCTGATGATGCCCATTCTAACTGGTGTGAGGTGATACCTCATTGTAGTTTTCATTTGCATTTCTCTAATAATTAGTGATGTTGAGCGGCTTTTCATGTGCTTCTTGGCCATCTCTACGTCTTCTTTGGAGAAATGTCTATTTAGGTCTTCTGCCCATTTTTGGATTGGGTTGTTTTTTTTTTTTAAATATTGAGCTGCATGAGCTGTTTATATATTTTGGAGATTAATCCTTTGTCTGATGATTAATTTGCAAACGTTTTCTCCCATTCTGAGGGTTGTCTTTTCGTTTTGTTTTTGGTTTCCTTTGCTGTGCAAAAGTTTTTAAGTTTCATTAGGTCTAATTTGTTTATATTTGTTTTTATTTCCTTTAGGAGGTGGATCAAAAAAGATCTTGCTGTGATTTATGTTAAAGAGTGTTCTTCCTATGCTTTCCTCTAAGAGCTTTATAGTGCCCGGTCTTACATTTAGGTCTCCAATCCATTTTGAGTTTATTTTTGTGTATGGTGTTAGGGAGTGTTCTAATTTCATTCTTTTACATGTAGCTGTCCAGTTATCCTAGCACCACTTATTCAAGAGACTGTCTTTTCTCCATTGTATATCCTTGTCTCCTTTGTCGTAGATTAGTTGACCATAGGTGCGTGGGTTTATCTCTGGGCTTTCTATCCTGTTCCATGGATCTATATTTCTGTTTTTGTGCCAGTACCATATTGTCTTGATTACTGTAGCTTTGTAGTATAGTCTGAAGTCAGGGAGTCTGATTCCTCCAGCTCCGTTTTTTTCCCTCAAGACCACTTTGGCTATTCAGGGTCTTCTGTGTCTCCATAGAAATTTTAAGATTTTTTTTTTTCTGGTTCTGTAAAAAATGCCATTGGTAATTTGATAGGGATTGCATTGAACCTGTAGATTGCTTTGGGTAGTAGAGTCATTTTCACAATATTGATTCTTCCAATCCAAGAACATGGTATACCTCTCCATCTGTTGGTATCATCTTTAATTTCTTTCATCAGTGTCTTATAGTTTTCTGCATACAGCTCTTTTGTCTCCCTAGGTAGGTTTATTCCTAGGTATTTTATTCTTTTTGTTGCAGTGGTAAATGGGAGGTTTTCCTTAATTTCTCTTTCAGATTTTTCATTATTAGTGTATAGGAATGCAAGAGATTTCTGTGCGTTAATTTTGTATCCTGCTACCCTACCAAATTCATTTATTAGCTCTAGGAGTTTTTTGCTGGCACCTTTAGGATTCTCTATGTTTAGTATCATGTCATCTGCAAACAGTGACAGTTTTATTTCTTCTTTTCCAATCTGTATTCCTTTTATTTCTTTTTCTTCTCTGACTGCCGTGGCTAGGACTCCCAAAACTATGTTGAATAATAGTGGTGAGGGTGGACATCCTTGTCTTGTTCCTGATCTTAGAGGAAATGATTTCAGTTTTTCACCACTGAGAATGATGTTTGCTGTAGGTTTGTCATATATGGCCTTTATTATGTTGAAGTAGGTTCCCTCTATGCCCACTTTCTAGAGAGTTTTTATCATAAATATGTGTTGAATTTTGTCAAAAGCTTTTTCTGCATCTATTGAGATGATCATATGTTTTTTCTTCTTCAATTTGTTTATATGGTGTATCACACTGATTGATTTGCATATATTGAAGAATCCTTGAATCACTAGGATAAATCCCACTTGATCATGGTGTATGATCCTTTCAATGTATTGCTGGATTCTGTTTGCCGGTATTTTGCTGAGGATTTTTGCATATATATTCATCAGTGATATTGGTCTGTAATTTTCTTTTTTTATATAGTATCTTTGTCTGGTTTTGGTATCAGGGTGATGGTGGCCTCATAGAATGAGTTTGGAAGTTTTCCTTCTTCTGCAAATTTTTGGAAGAGTTTGAGAAGGATGGGTGTTAGCTCTTCTCTAAATGTTTGATAGAATTCACCTGTGAAGCCGTCTGGTGCTGGACTTTTGTTTGTTGGAAGATTTTTAATCACGGTTTCAATTTCATTACTTGTGACTGGTCTGTTCATACTTTCTGTTTCTTCCTGGTCCAGTCTTGGAAGGTTATACCTTTCTAAGAATTTGTCCATTTCTTCCAGGTTGTCTATTTTATTGGCATAGAGCTGCTTGTAGTAGTCTCTTATGATGCTATGTATTTCTGTGGTGTCTGTTGTAACTTCCCCTTTTTCATTTCTAATTTTATTGATTTGAGTCCTCTCCCTCCTTTTCTTGATGAGTCTGGCTAATGGCTTATCAATTTTGTTTATCTTCTCAAAGAACCAGCTTTTAGTATTATTTATCTTTGTTATCCTTTTCTTTATTTCTATTTCATTTATTTCTGCTCTAATCTTTATGATTTCTTTCCTTTTGCTAACTTTGGGTTTTCTTTGTTCTTCTTTCTCTAGTTCCCTTAGGTGTAATGTTAGATTGTTTATTTGAGATGTTTCTTGTTTCTTGAGGTAGGATTGTATTGCTATCAACGTCCCTCTTAGAAGTGCTTGTGCTGCATCCCATAGGTTTTGGATTGTCGTGTTTTTATTGTCATTTGTCTGTAAGTATTTTTTGACTTCCTCTTTGACTTCTTCAGTGATCTCTTGGTTATCTAGTAACGTATTGTTTAGCTTCCATGTGTTTGTGTTTTTTACATTTAATTGATTTCTAATCTCATAGCGTTATGGTCAGAAAAGATGCTGGACATGACTTCAATTTCTTAAATTTACTGAGGCTTGATTTGTGACCCAAGGTGTGATCTATCCTGGAGAATGTTCCATGCACACTTGAGAAGAAAGTGTAATCTGCTGTTTTTGGATGGAATGTCCTATAAATATCAATTAAATCTATGTGGTCTACTGTGTCATTTAAAGCTTGTGTTTCCTTATTAATATTCTGTTTGGATGATCTGTCCATTGGTGTAAGTGAGGTGTTAAAGTCCCCCACTATTATTGTGTCAATTTCCTCTTTTAGAGCTGTTAGCAGTTGCCTTATGTACTGAGGTGCTCCTATGTTGGGTGCATATATATTTATAATTGTTATATCTTCTTCTTGGATTGATCCCTTGATCATTACATAGTGTCCTTCCTTGTCTCTTGTAACATGCTTTAAAGTCTATTTTATCTGATATGAGTATTGCCACTCCAGCTTTCTTTTGATTTCCATTTGCATGGAATATCTTTTTCCATCCCCTCACTTTCAGTCTGAATGTGTCCCTAGGTCTGAAGTGGGTCTCTTGTAGACAGCATATATATATAGGTCTTGTTTTTGTACCCATTCAGGAAGCCTGTGTCTTTTGGTTGGAGCATTTAATCCATTCACATTTAAGGTAATTTTTGATATATATGTTCCTATTACAATTTTCTTAATTTTGGGGGGTTTGTTTCTGTAGGTCCTTTTCTTCTCTTGTGTTTCCCACTTAGAGAAGTTCCTTTAGCATTTGTTGTAGAGATGGTTTGGTGGTGCTGAATTCTCTTAGCTTTTGCTTGTCTGTAAAGCTTTTGATTTCTCCATTGAATCTGAATGAGATCCTTACCAGGTAGAGTAATCTTGGTTGTAGGTTCTTCCCTTTCATCACTTTAAGTATATCATGCCACTCCCTTCTGGCTTGTAGAGTTTCTGCTGAGAAATCAACTGTTAACCTTATGGAAGTTCCCTTGTATGTTATTTGTCATTTTTCCCTTGCTGCTTTCAATAATTTTTCTTTGTCTTTAAGTTTTGCCAATTTGATTACTATGTGTCTCGGAGTGTTTCTCCTTGGGTTTATCCTGTATGGGACTCTCTGTGCTTCCTGGACTTGGGTGGCTATTCCCTTTCCCATGCTAGGGAAGTTTTCGACTATCATCTCTTCAAATATTTTCTCGGGTCCTCTCTCTCTTTCTTCTCCTTCTGGGACCCTTATAATGCGAATGTTGTTGCGTTTAATATTGTCCCAGAGGTTCTTAGGCTGTCTTCATTTCTTTTCATTCTTTTTTCTTTATTCTGTTCTGCAGCAGTGAATTCCACCATTCTGTCTTCCAGGTCACTTATCCGTTCTTCTGCCTCAGTTATTCTGCTATTGATTCCTTCTAGTGTAGTTTTTCATTTCAGTTATTGTATTGTTCATCTCTGTTTGTTTGTTCTTTAATTCTTCTAGATCTTTGTTAAACATTTCTTGCATCTTCTCGATCTTTGCCTCCATTTTTTTTTCGAGGTCCTGGATCATCTTCACTATCATTATTCTGAATTCTTTTTCTGGAAGATTTCCTATCTCCATTTCATTTAGTTGTTTTCCTTGGGTTTTATTTTGTTCCTTCATCTGGTACATAGCCCTCTGCCTTTTCATCTTGTCTATCTTTCTGTGAATGTGGTTTTTGTTCTTCAGGCTGCAGGACTGTAGTTCTTCTTGCTTCTGCTGTCTGCCCTTTGGTGGATGAGGCTATCCTCCTTACATGTTCTTAATTCCCTTTCAAATTGAGTACTGAAAACTAAACATACAGCTTTTAGTAGGATTATACCTATGGAAAATATAATACTCAAGTATCAGAAAATAAATTTTAAAACTTTATTACTTATTTGAGGCAAAATAAATTCACTACCAAAACATAGAACAAACACTATGATTCAAGTTATCTTCAAAATCTTTCAAGTAAATATTTGTTAACCCCATAGTGTAAGAAGTTTGTTTTTCTCATTGTCTAATAGATCACTTCATAAAGAGATAGTCAAGTGTGATTTAACCTTCAACATAGAAGAGTATCCCCGAGGATAACTTTAAAACCTTTAGTAACAAAAGTCATAACTTTAAAACACCTCATAATTAATATTCTCAGAACTTAAAATCATTGCTCATGTAAACTTTTGTCATAAGAGCATTTGATCCTCTTCTCTATGGTAACAGCTTCCATTGTATTTAGAAGAATAATTTTATTCTAATTTCTGCAGTCAACTTTCAATTCTTAGTAGTTATAGAGAAAACAAATAAGATGGATGGCTGAAATGTACCAACAATTCCAAACCACATTTAAAGCAACAACTTCAACCTTTCCCCCCAGCTAAGTAATTTATCTAAGTTGTTAGGAAGGGAAAATGGTTGATTTGAGTTTCATCTCTTTCCTAGATCTCTACAGATCCTGACGGAAATGACATACAAAGTGCTAAAGCCAAGGAGAGAAGGTGAGAAGCATGTCTTCAGATAATCCCCCAGCTGGGTAGTCAGTAGACAGCCAGCCAAGGCTGGATTGACTCAGTGGATAGAATCTGGCAGCAGCCTGATTTACATATCTGATGTCTCAGCCTGAGTTCCCAGTTGCCTTTGCTGTTATAGCAATACAAAGAGCTTTTTTTTGGTTCTGTCACATGAATATCTCCTAATGCATCTTATTTCCTAGCCACGGCTTTGAATCTAAAAGAATAGAGGACTTACCCAGATAAAGGTTGGCATTACTTTAAGCATTAGATGTGTCCTGAACTGGGGAGTGTAAAGTTGTCAGTTGAGATCAAAATCATTTATTTAAAACAAAAACTTTACTGAAGGGGACAGTAATGCTTTTACTCAAAGATAGATTAAATTGTCTAACCTGTGTGAAAAAAAACTGTCTTCCCAACTCAATAGGGAGTTTGACTAATTGCCTAGGATCATTGCAGAGTCAATGTAACTATTTAATGGTACTGAAAAGATGAGATTTCATCAAATCATGACTCAGAAACCTTCCATAGATGCCAATTTTATCCTGAATTACATCTAAGTTCTTAGAACCACAGAACTTTATATCTAGAAGTAACCTTAACAACCATCTGTCATGGACAACCCCATTTTACAAATGAAAAAACTCAGGCCCAATTGACTTACCTTAAGCCACATGGCCAGTTAGTGGAGAAGTTTAGACTAGAACTCAGGCATTCTTGAGGTGCAGACATTATAAACTGCTCTGTGCTGCTAATATTATATTAGAGTGCAGAATTCCTATTGCAAGTGCAGGTTGGTGATAACATTTTATAAATTAGAGTTGACCAAGTAGAGCCACGTGAAACATTTTTGCCATGACTGCTTCCCCCTCCAAGTCTAACTTGCAACACACATGAACCAGTATAGATATTCTTCCTACGAAACCTAGTAAGCAATGTACTTACTTGTGTCCACTGTTTTTTCAGGAAGGAGTTATCAAATTTGGAAAGGCAATCATTTAAGAATATGTGAGTCAAGAAAAAGTCAATCTGCTCTAGACCTATTAAGAAGACTGAAATAATTAATCTGTCTCTATCTTCCTTCTAATCAAAATGCTGTGTTTTAGTTTTTAGTTCTATAGTGGCTCATCTTCTCAAATTGTTTAAAATAAGATTTGAATTTTATTAAACTTGGTACATTTTAATATCTGATTGTTGTTACAAATACATTTGCTAAGTAGAATGAAGATAATTTCCTTTAATTTTTAATTTACGTAAACATTTTAAATCAGATGGTTAAAAAGCACTCTTGATAGATGGGCATCTTTTGGTTTTAAGCAAAGCCAATCCTATAAGACTGCTAATTTTTGGTGAAACAGGAACACATATAAGGTTAGAACATTTGCAAGCTTACTGGAAATCCGCTGCCTTTGGTGTATGTGATGAAGTAAGTATTCTCTGTCCTGGAACCAGCTCTGAATCACTTTTCCTAGCCTGATTTATAATAGAGCAGGACAGGGGAACTCACACAGAGCAGGCCAAAGGACCTCTGTCTCCACATCAGTAATAGGATCTACTACATGAGAAGCTTTCTGCATAAAAAGATCATTTTATCTTTTCTTTTCTCCAGTTGTTCTGTTTCCAAAATACAGTTGTCAGCTATATCTTGAGTAATCATTAGAAATGTTTGTTTTTATCCCACTATGATTAAAATTTAGTTCATTCATAAAATTACCAGGTGACTAAACTTCATGAACTTCCTCCAGAATTTTCAGGCCGATTTGACGATCTCACACTGCCTTAAACTAAAACTGTTTCAAGAACTTGAATATTCAGGAATGCAAAGCAAACTTTGAGGATGCGTGCACAATATTCCACCAAGGAGCCCCCCTGAGATACTTACTTATTGATGCATCTGTGATATCCTGTGTCCTTGGGACCCTGGTACCAAGTGGAAATGCTGCCAACTCTCAAGATGCTGACATTTCCCCCAATATATAGAAAATGTATCACAAGACATTGTCACACCCAAGAGTAAAAGAAATTTCAATGCACTAAATGCACAACATCTTGTTTTTAAATAACCAGCTCTGGTTGAGCACATGCCACTGGGCTCTTCTTTTTTTTCCGGGTTCCATGACTACACAACCCAACGTACTTTTTAAAATGCAAACTAATATAAAGTTTCACACAAACTTCATAAGGAGAGAGACTGATGGAGAGAGAGTGCCTTTGACTTAATTTCAATCTAAACTTATTTCAATAAGTAAAACTACATTGGGGGACTGTTGATAATTTTTTCCCATCCTGAGAGAAGAGACTGTATTTAATCCAACCATTATGTTTGGCTTAATTGTGATACCGGCCAGTGTATTGATTCCATTGCAAGAGTGATAAAAGATACTGATTGGCTCTTTTTGCTAGATTCCTAGTCATGCTAACATAATCAACTGTTCTCCAAATCACACAACAGAGGAAAAGATTAGATAACCCTTGACTCATGTTATCTAGGTTGCTTTGATTTTATGTTCAGAAAATCTGTCGCTCATATCATAGCAAAGTTTTAACTTTTATGTTAATGTTAAATAATTCAGCACAGCAGACACCTTCAGAGAATGCTTTGGGTTTATCTTTTACAGTTGCAATCCCCTGTAACTATTCCACCTCTGATTGCTATGTTTAAAACACTAACTACCCAAAAGTATTCACATTAATTTAAAACACTTAACAGGACCAAAATATGTTAGGCAATACTTCTTGACTCTGCATGAAAAATTAGACAGGTGAGAACAACAGAAAAGTAAAAATTCAGGTATCTAAAGAAAAAATGTACAAAGTTTAGACAATATTTTTCTTTCAAAACTATTTGCAAATAAAATTCTGCTGAGTACTGGGTGAGACAGGGTGAAAGTCGGGGAGGGGGTATAGTATATTACAAGTCACTGTGAAAAGTCCACCATAAGGACTCAAGGTCCTTAGGCTCCAGCTCAGGACATAAAACATCATCTGGTTCACTGTCTGAACACTGTGTGACTCTGTCCTTCCCCTTTTTAAGTGTAAATCTCGCCTTCCTATCAGCATTTCCCATTCCTCAAGGACAAAAATTTTTCTTCATACCATTTCTTTCCTCCAGCAACTTGCAGAGTAGTGACATGTGTGCAAAATGTGTTTGTTGAATTGACTAATCAAAAGCCTAAAGACATATACAAAATGATACATCAAAAGAGAAAGTGTTGTGTTACAAGCAGCAAATACGCATGCTCCAATCTCATTTTACTTACATTTCTCTTGGTTGAAAGAGCTGTCATGCTTTGCACTATGGCTATTTGTGCTGATACCTCTCTCTGTTTATTCATCTCTGTATCGCACACAATCTACTAAAATTCTTTATAGTTGGTATGAGTTGAATGCCGTGAATAAAGTCAATAAATGAATTTTTTCTTAAAGTCAGTTTTGCAAGAGGTTAGGACAGAGGGCTGGACTTAGGTTGATGGAGAGGGAATTAAGGCTAGGAAGTCATTTGAGGTGGTATAGAACAGAAATACAAAGTATGGAGAATGAAAAGTACGTGGCAAATAAATCAGCTTGACTGAAGGAGAAGGTTCAAATAGAAGGAAATGGGAGATGAGGGTGGCAAAACAGGCAGCATGGTGGGTGAAGGCTTTGCAAGGCTAGTTAAAAATCAAAAATAGAATCTGAGGATGATTATTCCCATTGTTGAATTAAAAAAAGGTAGAGACTAGATGGAGGACTAGTCAGCCTATTGAAAAATTCAGGTGGGAGGAGAAGAGAGCCTGTTGAGAACCTTGGCTGTGTCAATGTAAGGAAATGGATACACATGAGAAATACGGTGATGAAAGAAGCAGTAGCTCTCATTGATGTTGAATTGTAAATAAAAAGACCTTATAGGATAGCCAAGACATGTATACACACACACACACACACACACACACACACACACACACACACACACACAATGGAATATTACCCAGCCATAGAAAAGAATGAAATAATGCCATTTGCAGCAACATGGATGGACATAGAGATTATCATACTAAACAAAGTAAGTCAGAAAGAGAAAGACAAATACCATATGATATCACTTACATGTGGAATCTAAAACATGACACAAATGAACCTATCTACAAAACAAAACCAGACTCACAGATATAGAGAACAGACTTGTGGTTGCTAAGGGGGAGAGGAGCTAGGGGTGGGAAGGATTGGGAGTTAGGGATTAGCAAAGGCAAACTATTTATATATTGGATGGATAAATAACAAGGTCCTACTATACAGCATGGGAAACTATATTCAATATCCTGTGACAAACCATAATGGAAAAGAATATATATGTGTGTGTACGTATGTATGTATGTATGTATAACTGAGTCACTTTGCTGTACAGCAGAAATTAACACAACATTGCAAATCAACTAGACTTCAATAATTTTTTTTTTTTAAAGACCTCAGGACTTCCCTGGTGGTCCAGTGGTTAAGACTCTGCCTTCCAATGCAGGAGGCATGGGTTTGATCCCTGATCGGGAAACTAAGATCCCACATGCCGTGGGGTGCGGCCAAAAACTTTAAAAAAGACCTCATTGGAGTTAATATATATATAGAGAAAGAACATTTGAAAATCACTTGGAGGAATTGAGGACCATTGGCTTGGTGTTATCTTTTGCAGGGGTCAGAAAAGGAAAAACGAATACCTAGGGAACTAAAATATGAACCCAGTTTTTGACCTATTCAATTTCTATTGTTTGTTCTTGAGACACCTAGGTGATGTCCTATAATCAAATGTAGAAATGTGACTAAAGTAAAATTTTAGGGCTGAGGCTAGAGATGGGTTTTGAAAATAATGTACAGTGTCCATGTATTAAAAGCACCACTGTAGAAGGAAAACTGTCTAACATAGCCAAAGAAATTTTGATAGTGTTCTACTGAAATTGCAATGTATCTCCCAATGTAATCACCCACCGTTACAACCTTGTGTTCAATGATGAGGAACATAAGTTGATCACCGATGATCCATGTGTAAGCCTGGTTTGGACCTTACCAGGTCGCCTGCCCTGACTGTAAGCTACTGGAGCACAGGGGCTGCTGCACCTCCCACTGCGTGAACACAGACGGCTGCCCAGGGGAGAAACTCAGTAAATGTTTATAAAATTAAACATCTCCGTTCCTGGCTCTAGCAATAAGCAATTCTTTCAGTAACTAATTTTTATTTTTAACAACCCCAAGGTTAATCCTAAACAAAAAAAGAAAACCTTACCTTTTATTTGCAAAACATAATTATACTACTTTAACAGCCTTAAAAGACTTAGCAGTGACGCTATGACCTACATTACCTACATTAGTGGATATTTTCTTAGAGAACGTGAAAATCCAGAGTGGGGAAGTGAGGCTTGCTCTTTCAGAGACCAGAGCTCCACCCCCGCCCCACTCCCCCACCTCCCCCGGCAATCGCGGGGCAATAATGGGAAAGTCACTTAGAAGTGGCATTCTGATTTTAAATTAAGGTTTGGGGAGTTTCTGAAAAACTGTCTGATGACCACAGAGCCACCAAAATGACACTGCGGCAAGGAGTCTTAACACCACAGCTCTACTCTGTGTGTCTTTAGCCTGGGAAGGAGACGTCAATTCCACCTTCAATGTTTACAGCCTGTTCTACTTGCTTGAGTTACTGATTAATAATGTTCCCAGTTTGCTTTAGTGCTTTTCAGAAGCTGTCACTTCCCACCTCTGGCTGTGACATGTATTTGATATATCAATCAGGACAGTCACCTCTGCTTTTGTTGCCCTAAATATCAGCCAGGCATTTACGTAGCTACATCCCTATTCAGAGCATTGAGGGAGATTGTAGACAGGGATGCTCTTCAGTAAAACTGCAATTATTTGAGCAACTTCACACCCACCTTACCCAGACTTGGGGAACACTCTGTCTTTAGGATCTCTTCCTTTCCCCAGGTAAAAAACTGCCTGTAGGACAGGATAGGTTACAACCATCCAAAGGTACAAATTACTGATAACCCAATGTGTTACTACTTACGGAGATGTTTTTGCATTTTTAAAGAGATTAAATGTCTTAACCCTAAGGAATTTATTATAATTTTGAAATTTCAAGTACCAGTAAGCAGATAGAAAATATATGTCTTAAATAAGATACGAAATGGGGGTGGGGGGTGTCTTCTGAAATTATGCCAATAAATCCACTCTATTATGGATATATTTGGCTTTTGATTCCTTCATACCAACATAGATACTATAATTTTAATTTCAGTATAAGATGACTTTTAAGACTGAATTTCCAAAACCTTCTAGAGGAAATATTTCCAAATATTAAATTAGCCAGTGTTTGGTAAAGAATAGGACCATCTCAGGTCATTAGGGCAAAGCTAAATTTAGGAAAAAAAAAAAATCTGTGCAGATGAACTCAAGGTCAATGTTTTCTAGAATATTTTCATTTCATTTCCTGATGATAAGTAGTAGAGTCTGATGCACTCAGGTTGACTTTCAACAAATGTAGGTTACCTGGTTGCCTGATTTGTTTCTTTTGATACTGAAATAGGCCAAACATTTGTATCTGTTCAGAAATGATTTCAGGTTGCTTTTTATTCTAAACATAATCTGTATTCTTTTTTTAGTGGTTACAACAGCTCGTCTTGGATGGCATCTATACAGTTCATTACCATTTTTGAGAAATCTTTAAGCAACTTGAGCCTAAGTCGAGCACACAAGCTGCTCATTTGGGAAAACCTGTCCCCTACCACCACCACCAGGCAATAAACCCTAGATTCGTCTTCTGCCTTAGTCACCTAAATAAGTTTTTATTAATAGTCTCTGTGGGTCTTTTTTAGGCTTTAGTTTTAGAAGTTTTAGGTTTGCATAAAAGTTGAACAGAAAGTACAGCGAGTTCCCTTGTACCCTCTCACCCCACCTCACCCCCAGTTTTCCCCACTGTTAACATCTTGCATTAGTGTGGTATATTTACTACAATTGATGAGCCAATATTGATACTTTATTATTAGCTAAAGTTCATAGTTCACATTAGGGTTAACTCTTTGTGTTGTACATTCCATGGGTTTTGGGTAATGCATAATGACATGTATCCACTATTATATTGTTATGCAGAATAGTTTCACTGGCTTAAATGCCCTGTGCTCCACCTCTTCATCCCTCCCTCACCCTATCCTGCCCCCAGCCCCTTGCAGCTGCTGATCTTTTTTCCTGACTCCATAGTTTTGCCTTACTCTATAGGTTACCAACTATACGTGTAAGACAGGGAACAATTTGACTAGAGTAGGGTCATAGAGATATAACAAAGGGGATTTAGGGCTTCCCTGGTGGCGCAGTGGTTGAGAGTCCGCCTGCCGATGCAGGGGACACGGGTTCGTGCCCCGGTCCGGGAAGATCCCACATGCCGCGGAGCGGCTGGGCCCGTGAGCCATGGCCGCTGAGCCTGCGCGTCCGGAGCCTGTGCTCCGCAACGGGAGAGGCCACAACAGTGAGAGGCCCGCGTACCGAAAAAAAAAACAAAAAACAAAGGGGATTAAAGATTTACCATAAAGCACATTCAAAAATAGCATGGGAACCACATTATTTTCACCAACTATACAGATGCATCTATCTATATTTTATTCAACTAACATTAATTGATAACACACTATGTGTCAGCAGTGCTTTAGGTGCTAGAGTTAACAATAGTAAACAAGGCAGACAGCTTCTCTGCCCTCCTGGAGTGTATACTCAAATTGAGGGTAAAGGAAAAGGACAGAAATTAAACAAAAAGTCAAGTATTTTCAATACTGCCAAGTAAGATAATGGAAATCAAATAGGGTTATGTGATAGAGTGACAGTTGGAGACAGTGGTTAGGGAAGGCTTCTCTGAGGATATGACATTTGAGCTAAGAATTAAGAGATAAGAAGCAACTATCCATGCAAGAGAAGAACACTTCAAGCAGAGGGAACCGCAAGTAAAATGGCCTGGAGATGGGAACAAGCTGAGTCTGAAAGCCCACGTGACTGGGTGGAGTGAGCAGGAGAGAGTGCATGGGGGTGAGGCAAGAAGAAGCAGGTGAGATAGGTAGGCAAGGCTAGGTCATAATTGGCCCTGTAAGCCACAGTAAGGAGTTTCAGTTTTATTTTAATGGGAAGCCACTGGAGGCAGGAAAGTGATATGATCTGATTTACATTTTTAAATGATCACTCTGGATCTGCAGAGTATCTTAAAAGACATCTTTAAAATAAATACTAATGTGAATACACCAAGAGTACTAAAGATGCCAAGCAATACAATGCAAATCCTAAAGTAAAAATGGTGTTTCAAGATCATCCTGGCATGTATCTGGTCCTTATCCACAGCACCCCAGAAAAGAAATAACCAGCTGAGACATTAACAGTATTTTTGATTATGTCCACAATCTGCCGTGTTTACCATTTCGTACAGGGATATTTATACTTAATTCCCTACCAAAATGAAATATCATTTCCATAGGGAACTATAAATGAACACTTCATTAGATGTATTTCTGCTTTCCATGGGAATTCCCTGGCAGTCCAGTGGTCAGGACTCGACGCTTTCACTACCGAGGGCCCAGGTTCACTCCCTGGTTGGGGAACTAAGATCCCACAAGCCACGTGGCACTGCCAAAAAATAAAATTAAATTAAATAAAAAGAAGTATTTCTGCTTGCCACTATAGCCTTTGATTTTAAGCTTTGGAAAACCATGCTGTACCTGCAATTAGAAACTGCATTTTAGAAATACAAATGAGAAAAGGCTGATGTTCATATTTGGCCAGCAGATGTGGTACCAACACCATGGGACGCTTAGGGATGTGAAATGGAAATTGGCCGACCACAGTCCAGGTGCTTTTCTGCTTATTACAGGCCCAGCTCCAGGGGACCAGGCTCCCCTCTCAGTGAGTGATTTTTCTTTCTTAGCTTAAAAGAGAATTGGAACAATAAGTGATTTCCACTGTCTGTCTCTATGGCAACAGGTATCCTAATTTCACCTCTTAGATGGCAACTATACCTATTCACTGAATAGCTTTCAGTCCCTACTATTATGATGAAAAAATTGATTTCATGAAAAATGCTATTTAGGTTATAAGCAAACTTATCCCCCAGCAACCATGAAGTACAGTTTGTAAGACGTAAAATCATTCATAAGCAGAATATACTCTGTGGGCTTTTCTTCCTTTTCAGGTGTAGGATATTTATCCCCAACGTCTCTCTTCTAGTTGTTTTTGGATGATAAAATATTATTCTTTTCTTCCTTTACATTTATTTTTATTTAATTATGAAAATTAGTCAGTTTCATTGTAAATAGTTTGGCAAATACGGAAAAAATATAGAAAAGCATATGCAAGAAAATAAAACTCACTCTCCTTATTTAAAAATAATCACTATTAATATCCTGCTAGCATTTTAGGTGTGTATACATATAAATACAACTTAAATGCTATAGTGTATATTTTTTTGTAACCAGACTCTTTCACCAAACATATTATGAGGAATTCTTCACATCATTAAGTATTCTAACATACAAATTATGAGGAATTCTTCACATCATTAAGTATTCTAACATACAATTTTAATGGTTTCAAAGGAGTCCATAATATGGCTTACTGTATTTTATTTAACTTATCCCTCTATGCTGACATTATTAACCATAAATGTTTATGTACACATCTATTGGCTTAGAATAAATCCCTGGATATGAAATACATGGATCAAATGGGATAAACACTTTAAATTATATTGCCAAATTTTCCCCCCAAATTATATCAATTTATTTTCCCACTGAAGGTAGATGGATAAGAGTATCCATTTCCTTAAATTCTTTATCAGAGGTATAGTTTTTAAAAAGAAAAAGATTGCCAGTTTGATGGAGAGGGGAAGTATCTCATTATATTTATTTAACATCTTAAATCTAAAACTTATTTTAAGGTTAAATATGTTGTTACAATTTCATTATTTTTTAAGGGTGAGGAGATATATAAATTGCCTGTTCACCTCTGAAGCAAAGACTGTTTGTTGTCCCCTAATATCCACTCTACCTCTGTTTCTTAGTAACAGAAGAAATGACTTTTAGTTGAGCACATAGCCCTTTAAAATAAAGACATTTCCCGTTTTCATTTGCAGCTAAGTGTGTCTACGTGTCAACTCCAGGTAGGCAAATGTGATCTATGCTTTTTCAGAGAAACGTCCTTAAAGGGAGAGGATAATGCCCTCTTTTTCCTCTTCATCATTCCTGATGGTTAGAATGCAGATATTATGGTTGGATCTTCAACAGCCATTTTGGACCATGAGGATGTGCTAGAGATGGTGGAGCAGAAAGCTAGAGGGAGCCTAGGTTCTTAAGAATTGTATGTAAGTGCCACCCTGCATGGCTGGTTTCCAGATTTTTATGTGAGAAAATAAAACTTTGTATTTTTAAGCCATGATTAGTTTGCATTTTTAGTTTCATGAAGCTGAACTTAATCCTGACTGATGTAGATTAAGATTTTTTTCCTCATTTTTTTTCTCATTGATTTTTAAGTGCTCTTTCTATTTTAAGGTTATTTACACTTTACCTGGCACACATGTCACAAATTTTTCCAGTTTTTCATTTGGTCCTAATTTTTTTATGGAATTAGGATATGCAAAAATACAGTTATTCTTAAATTTATTTGCTATTTAAATTCCATTATATATTCAGAAAAATCAGATAACAGTATTAGCTTAGAAATATAAATTCCAGAGAAATAGTTTGTCTCAACCATCATAAGGCAGTACTGAGGCATAATTTTACTTCCTATAGGTATGCAATTAAATGGTTACATTGCAGGCTAAAGTCATTTAGATGATGAGAAATTGTGCATAGTTTTGAGGACTTAATCAATAATTCATTGCTTGCTAAAGCAGAGATTTTCCAGTTTTAATCTGTGGAGCACTAGGTTCAAAGCATTGCCTCAGAGGTCTCTACTGGGGCTTAGGTGGGGCTGAGTGGGCCAGCTCTGCCTGCCACTCCCAGTTGAGGTTTTAAAGGCAGTCACTCTGTGTTATTCACTGGAGTTCCACAAAAGAGCCCCTGCCATATGATTTCCTCCCAACACAGAGAAAAAATAGAGAGTAACCATTTCCTACCAGATCATAGGCAGCCAGCATCTTTTTCTGCACATCTGGAATTGCCCCCAGAGGCTCCAGATGAGGAAAGTTGTCTTTCATCACAAGAGAGACGGAAGGAGTATTGTCACTGGTGATGAGCCGAGAGGACAGGGTCAACAGGCACTGCTTCAGACTGGCAATTGGAGGGAGTCCGCACAGTTCTTTAACAGACACTATGGCGTTCTGTGGGGAAGAAAACATGCAATTACACTTCTGACCACATGATACATCCCCCCCAGCGCTTCTAGGTTTACACAAAAGTATATTCATTAAAAGTATACCCTTAAATACATATGAAATTTGAAGCAAACTGGATTATAACCAACCAAAAATGTTGAGATACGCATGGAGATAACACGCAGAGCTAATTCACAACTACACTTCATCTTTCTCAACTTTTAACAACTGCCACAAATACGCCACAAAGCAAAGCAGATTATGACCCAAGGCTACATAGTGCTTTTCAAAGCAGGGCTGTGGAATATTCTGGAATATCTGAAATGTTCTGGACAATGCACACAAATTAATATTGGCTGATCATGAATATCTTGTTAAATCTGTATCATGATAATCATAAAAGCATGTCAGTGGTTGTACACTGGAGTGCATCTTCTTTGAGCTTTTCCCCTCAAGGTAGCAGGCTGCAATTACTCATCATCCTCCTTTCACATAACCATCAGTGGTATTCCTTTGTCATCTCACCAGAAATGCACCTGACAGACACACATAATAAAACACGTTTCACGTAAAGCTACATTTGTCCATGTGACAGGCGTTTAAAAGATCCATCTGAAATAGAAATTATGCCTACTAACAATGAACAATACCTAACCTAATGTGTGTCTCATGAATTTAGTGACAATGATGGTATTCATTTTTCTAGTAATTAGGCTCTAAATAATCCCAAACCAAAAGAAATTTGAGGTGAGATAAATTATCAGCACTAACTGGAAAAATTTTACCTATAGCCAACTCTCCTTATTATGTATTTTAAACACGTAATACATGCAAAGGACATATTCCAAGAATTATATAGAAGTACATAAAATCTACTTCTAATATATAAAGTCAGGTGTCGAAATGACTTATAACTAATCTAACATAGGGGTTTATAATAGTTATAGAATTATGTCAGAAAAAGTCAGGTAGATAATGCTGACATTTGGAGCCTATTTTTAAAACAGCAGCCAAGGCAACCCACCACAAGTTATACGTTTACAATCTAAGTATTTGTATGTGGTTTATATAATATAGTATTTTCTACCATTTTGGTGATTTAAAATTGATTTTAAACCCATTCCAGGATTCCTCTGTGAAATAATGTAAAAATAAAGTTTTCACCAAGTCATGGTTTGGCGTTCAGCATCACATGACTAAAAACCATGAATGGTCATTGGGTTTTGGTGGTGGTTAATTCTGGATTTAAAGCTCAATATTCCTATTTATTAAATGCAATATTGGGGAAATTACTTAACCTCTTCAAGCTTGTTTTCTATTTTGAATGTAGGGATTTTTGGTGAAGGTTACTATAAAAATGTTAGTTAAAGGAACAGATAAAGTACATTGAAAAATATTCCTCTCCTGTTTTGCTCTCATACATAGACTCCTACTGCTTCTGCCAAACAACATCTTCTTGCACATTGCAGGAACTAAGCAAGCATTTGCCGTTTGATTGTTTCTTAGTAACATGAGCCTAGAATAAGCATATTAAATAGTCTTGAAGAAAAAAGTTTGCAGCCATCTCTGATTATTAAGCATTAATGAAGGCAAGAAAACTGACACTGAATTCCTACATGCTAAGGCTGGGTAATTTACATATACTCTCATTTAATTCTCATAATAATCCTGTGATGTAATTATTACTATTTTTCTTACCTTATGAGGAGAAAACTGATGGCCAGATATCTGAAATAATTTGCTCAAGATCACACAGGGATAGAGTTTAATCCAGAATCCATGTCCTTTCAATTAAAGCACATTTCTAAGAGAAGACTAAATAGTTTGCAACAAGTTCAAGTGCTGAATGTTGTTTGTTTATTAGTCTTCTTTGTTTCGTGGAGGGTAATTTATTATTGTTGTACACAAACAACTAAGACATCATCTAATAGGCATTACATTTGTTTTATATGACTTCAAATACCCTTCTGTGTTCTTATCTGCAAATATTTTACATGTATACTTATAATTAGTATGCATGTGTTTGTATATATAAAATTTTGTATGTTACATGCACATATAATATTTTATATTCTGTTCTTTTCACGCTGTTTCATATACACATTCCCATATATCAACTTAGTTTTGTACTAGGAACATTTAATGGATATATAAAGCATTTTGCTACATTGATACTCCATTAGCTGGCTTAGTTCAGGCCAGATTTAACATAGCATTCACCATTAGAAACATAAAATATATCTGTTTTACAGAAATAAAGTTACAGATGTAGAAAATAAACTTATGGTTACTGGGTGGGGGGGGAGGGATAAATTGGAAGATTGGGATTGACACATACACACTACTATATATAAAATAAATAACTTATAAGGACCTACTGTATAGCACAGGGAACTCGACTCAATACTCTGTAATGGCCTGTGTGGGAAAAGAATCTAAAAAAGAGTGGATATATGTATATGTATAACAGATTCACTTTGCTGTACAGCAGAAACTAACACAACATTGTAAATCAACTATACCCCAATAAATTATTTTTTAAATATCTGTTTTATCACAGGCAATTCAGCAGTACATGGGGTTACACATCCTCTGTGATAATTTTTTGAGGAATCAGATCATTAGTAAAACACAATGTTCACTGGTGAGCGAGGGGTCAGAAGACTCAGGGGTAAGGGAGGACAGTATGGGATTTTTCCTACCTGCATATTTTCTCTCATATCTATGGCTTCTCGTAAGGGATGAACTGCTATCTTAAAGATGTCATCTATTGTTTTAAGACCGATATTCCTGAGCATGGTATACTCCCGAACTTTCTTCCCCATTCTCACTGAAAGGCTGCGCTTCTGTGGCTTTCCTCCTCCACTTCTATTAGTTATTGCTATGTGGACAAAAAGAGTCACGTGCTCCATGATGTCACCCACAAAGGAGCGGAGGGGAACATGCCGATATCCAGGCTGCAAACATTCAAACGGTATTGTATATTGCCCTATAAATTCATCCCCAATGTAGTCGTCATCGAGAACCACAAAACGGATCATGGCCAGCTCAGGCAGGTTCACTTGAAACTCAAATGTCTCATCAAAAATAGGATTATCACTGTTTTGCTGTACAGTTTTAGTTCTTTGTTCTGAACAGTCGGCGGGAATCCCATGTATCTCTACACACACGTAGGGATCTATGACATCCCCTTTGGCACAAGCTCCCTTGGGCTTTGGGAAGTTCTGACCACTGATGATCTTAATATGAAGCACTAGAGGAGACACCCCAGGTACAATGCCCTTTGTATTTGCACTGAAGTAAGAAACTTCATCTCGCATGATAGACGGCCTTAGAACATAACCACATCCTCCATTTTGAAGAAACCAGCCTGTGTGAAGGTCCATCATTGGACCCGGAGTCTGGAAATTCATTGCCACAATCTGACAGCCACAATTCCAAAAGTCCTGTGGATTCAAGTTACTGGAATCGATTCTCATGGCACTTGGATAGATTCGTGATAAGAACTTCTTATTATAATTTACAAAATCCTCTGGGTATTCATTTGCAATTCGGCTGGCCTCTGTTTCACTAAATGAACAAATCTCCCAATAGTTTTGGCTTTTCATAGATAGTTCAAAATCCCTGTACTGAACAGATTTACAGATAGACACCAAGTCAGAGAGCTCCCTACACAGCAAGATTTGTTTCTGCTCACCATTGTAATCTACTGACATCCTTCGAGACATTTCAGCTTCTTCATCTTCGTCTGTAACTTCTCCTTCTAAAACATCTGGATCAGAAGGCAATTTCTTTCCTTTCACAATGATCATTCTTTTTAATTTTTCTGGTGATGGGAGGTAGGATTCTGACGGCAAAGGTGCTTCAGTATAGAGTTTACTGCCAAAGACCTTTTTCATCTGTTGAACCATTACCTTCTGCTGGGGTAGGGAGCAGTGATTCCCCAAGCAAAGAATGAGTGGGTACTCAGAAGCCACAAAGGCAAATTTATTTATCACCTCTATGACGCTTCGAAAGGAAAGGTGTGTTGTCATGTTATTTCGATTACAAAGGATTGGTTCATTGTCTGAACCATCATTTACATCAAGTTCAATGCTTCGACAGCCCATTTTCAAAGCTCTAACATACCCGTTAATGTCAGCCGGCCCCCTGAACTGGTCTTCTATGAGATAGGTGTTGTGAGAGGCGTTGATGTAATAGTGAGATAATGGCTGGGTCATATCTTGCGCAACCTTTTTTTGTTCAGGATCAAAAATGTCACATTCTGGTGACAGCAAATACTGGGTAAAGCCATCAATTGCAAGAAACCCTTTCTGACGTCCCTCTTCAGAAAGCTCATATCTCTGAATGATGTCCAAGCACATGTCCTCGGTAATATGGGTGACTCCTTGCTCAGCTTCTAAAAAAAGCATGAGATCATTGGCATCCAAATACTCTTTGTTTTTAGATATCTGTACAAGTAAGAAATACACTTCTGGCCTGGTGCAAAGTTCACAAAAAGCTTCACAGAACTCCTCTTCGGTCACTCGGGTGGTTAGCTTTTCTTTGCTCTTCTGGATTTCTTTAAACTTCAACCTGATCTTGGATTCCTTCAGGGTAGGGTTGAGTTGTTTTATTAACTCTACAGAGGTGTCTTCCAGCATAATCCCATTCCCATCAATATCTGCTGCTTCAAACACCTTTTTCAGCCACATAAACCTTGGTGTGTTCTGGTTGCCCTCCATAAAATCAAGGGGTTGCTTGCTTCGAGAAACCAGATACCGTAACCCTGACACCCAGATGTTTGCTACATCTGCTGAATTGGCAACTAGGTCCAGAGACTCGTAGTTTTCCCCGTGGAGTATGGAAAAGGCACAGTCCTCACAAATCTGGTCAGCGAGGCCATTGTTTCTAAATGTTTCTGTGTTCTTCCCCAGTCGGATCTCTTTTATGGCAGAAATATCAAGCTTAGCTTTCTCAAGGTCTTTCTTGGAAGGTTCCCAGCGAAGAGCTTGGAGGTCTGTGTCCAGAGTGAAAAAACGGTTGTAAATGCGAGAATTTGGCCGTACTTTCTTCAGTTCACAGCCAGCTTGCATGAAGCTGATGCAGTCGCTCGCACTACTGATTTTCTTTTCTGATGGCATGCTGCTGAAAGACACGGTTTTCTTTCTTCCACCACATTTTTGGTTTGCAGGATCCTGTAAAGCAATTTGAAAATAATGAGTCAATTTCCTTAAGAAAATAGACAAATTCAATAACACTCTATGAGTGCCTCAGACTCCATTCAGCTATTATGATTATTTGGACAGGAGCTAGCCTAAATTTTACCTTTTCACTGTTTTGGAAAAGAGAAATTGCCAAGAAAATTGATATTATTAAGTTCAGGAAAAGAACTTATTTTTCCAATGCCTGTGTGTTCTTTGAAATAAAATCAAGTATTAAGTTAACTACAAATCACTCTTATTTGTTCATTAAAGTAGATTTCCTAAGATCCTCTACCTCTTGGTATTTTGACAACCTTGCTCATGTCCCTATAGATATATGGAAGAAATAAAGCTGGATTTCTTTAAAAAGTTTTCCTCATTTACACTTTGCAACAGTTTAATTTTTATACTTAAAACTAGTTCAAATAAAAGATTTTTACCTTAACATGCATTACATCAAAAAGGGCTTACAATATAGCTTAACTAAAAAAAATAATCACTTTTTTTCCTCAAATTATTTTGAAGAATAAAGGCAACTTGAAAGTCAGATTGAGAGCTAACAATAGACAAATGACTCTCACCTGAGCAATTTTTCAGACATAGGTAAACAATTTAAATGAACATTTATGATAGAGTTGCCATAGGATCCAGCAAAAGATGAAAACTCTAATTTGAAAAGATACATGCACCCCAATGTTCATTGCAGCACTATTTACAATAGCTAAGACACAGTAGCAACCTAAGTGTCCATAAACAGAAGATGTGATATATATATACAATGGAATATTACTCAGCCATAAAAAAGAATGAATTGATGCCATTTGTAGCAACATGGATGGACCTAGAGATTATCATACTAAGTGAAGTTAAGTCAGAAAGAGAAAGACAAATACCGTATGATATGCCTTATATGTGGAATCTAAAATATGATACAAATGAACCTATTTACAAAACAGAAACAGATTCACAGATGTAGAAAACAAACTTATGATTACCAAAGGGGAAAGGGAATGGGAGAGGGATAAATTAAGAGTTTGGGATTAACAGATACAAACTATCATATACAAAATAGATAAACAACAAGGTCCTACTGTATAGCACAGGGAACTATATTCAATCTCCTGTAATAAATCATTATGAAAAAGAATATATATATAGTAATATATGTAATATATATCTGAATCACTTTTCTGTACACCAGAAACTAAGACAACATTGTAAATCAACTATATTTCAATAAAAAAATAAAAATAAATGAACATTATGAGATTCACACCTACATTTCAGTATAATGCTATTAGCAGCCACTGTGTAAAACCAAACAGAAATATGAATGGCTCCACTAATTTTTGAGATTCTTCCAATGTGAATTAAATTTCAAAGCCTTTTGCCATAAGATTTCACAGGGAACACTTGCATCTTACCTTTTACCCATTTCTGTAAGTGTTCTTGTATCTTAGTCTCACAGAGTCCCGGTTTCCTCAGCCCACTTGGCCCTTCCCTGAACAACAGTGTCAACAGGACATCAAACTTCATCTGCACAGATCAGTGTATTTTAAGCAGGTGAATTTCTTGTGGCTATTTCCGTCTTGGGCGTGTCTAGGTCTTTTCACCTATTGTCTTTTCTAAATTTCAGGTCCAGTCCTCTGAACACTCATAATCATAAGACGATGTATTTCATCTTAGTCCTGGACCATCCACTGTGTCTATCACTCCCAATTCATTTGCACTGAATATCTGAACAATGCCACTTAAAACTGGATTTTTCTTTATACTTTCTTCTGTTCAGACCATAGACTCAGATTAACAATGCTCCCAATCATATTATCCATTCAGATAATTCTCCCAGGAACAAATTTCCCAAAAGTACCTTAGTGCATGTTTAAAGTGCCCAATTTTATAAAGCATACCAAAGAGGCAGCAAGGTATAGAGAGCAAAAGGCATGGTCCTTAGGGTAGAAATAACTAGTCTCCAGTTGGTATTACTCCACTCACTAGTGACCTTGGGTAAGTTACTTAGCCTCTCTGAATCTTAATTTCTGCTTTTAAGTAGGAACTAATAATCATTATATATAATAGAGCATTACTGTGAGACTCAAAAGAGAAAATGTTCATGAATATTCTTTGTAAGGTTAATCTTTTTGAAGGGAGAGGAACATTTCATCATACACCTGGTCTCTGTAGGACTTTCAGTAGGCACTGACCAGGATATTGGGGTTATCCAGAAGTTGATTCATTCCTGACCTATGAGCATTTAAGACAGATCTTCAGCGAAAAACTGAAAATGTTTAAAAACAACCATATGATATTACTATTTTAAACACTGAAAAGTGTAGCCAAAGTAATCTAGGCTGTTTCCTTCAGGCATTCTTTTAAAACAGGTTAGAACCTCTCTTCTAGGGTATCATTTAATTGTGGTCTTGCCTGTAAGAGTCTCCCTATCTTATGATTCAGAAAAAGGCAGGATGATTTATTATTCAATTGACTAAAACCTTGCCTGTGAAAAAGAAACAAAATTTGCTTTAGTTATGGGATGTAGGTGGGGTGATTCATTAACTCAAATATATGTCTGATCTTCAAGTGACAAAGATATAAATTACTCAATTTAGATTGGAGGATATTGTCTCTTGGTGCCCTGGCATTTAAGAACTTAGCCCCTGCTTTCCCAGAGAGTTGTTATTTTTAATTATCCCACAGTGGTCAATTTCCTCATCTTTAAGTTAAAAAACAACCATAAATCTTCAGCTGTTTATATGCAGATGCACTATTAGAACACATTTAAATTTGTCACAGTCCACATGCTCAGAAATATCAGACGTTTGTGTGTATTTTTCCACATCATCAAGGCAAGAACCTAAAGGTATTGCTGAGATGGGATTAATCTAACAAGTAAAATACTGAAGGAAACTGTGAATTGTGATGGTAAATTAGACTGTGACTCAGCTTTTAAAGCTGCTATTTCACTAGACTTTTAAGTATTGAGAGCTTTCACATTAAATATTATTTTTATATAAGCAGATCATATTCCAAATAAGATGATTGTCAACAGAATTATAAAACCTCTAATAGTTTCTAACAAAGCTTAAATGGGAAATCAGTGTTCCTCTGAATGCATGTATATATTTCCTCTACCCTATGCATGGTATTATACCATCCTTCTCCATGGTCTAAGTGCCAATCTTGACTTCAGCCACTATTTATTGAGAGCAAAACTACTGCTGTGAGAATAGCTTTCTCTTATAAGCCTCTCTTCTTTGTGGTGATATTGCCTCATATCAAGACTTTCTCTCCTAGTAAGATAAGTCTTTAAGAAATAAGTGTTTTATATCTACGCTACAAAAGAATCCACCTGCCTTGTAATGCTTCTCTCTTGCCTTGACATGCAACTTTTACATGATTATAAAACTTAACCTAAAATGCTTTAAAACTTGGAACCAGTGGAAAAGATAACAATCTTTAGGTTGTCGTCTCACAAAGGACAAAATCCAAAGTTATTACAAGCCCCCAAATGAGCAAATATATATACTTTATATATATAATATAGAGAGAGAGCCATAGTACATATGAACAAATAGTTTGCTGTTGACTAGAGCCAAGATTATTTATATTCAAAATATGCCGGAAAAGTTTCAGGACTCTGATGTTTCTCTACGTCTGTTCTTTCAATGGTGAAGCTATGCATTAGCTCTGAAAAGTTGGCAGAAGGGGAGATGGAAACTGTGTTAGAGTGGACGGGGACGACGGGCTACTCCAAATCTCTTTCTGAGCTTCTTCACCACCAAGGCCTCTTTGCTGAGTCCTACACCCCTCTGTAGTTCCCTCAAGATGATCTTAGCAGATTGATGGTGGGAAAGGAGTACTATTCTAATAAACAGACTGGGGGTATCTCCAACTGCAGAAAATTAAAGTACTGGTTATAGATCTTCCTGTTGATAAACACACCAAAAAAAATTTGATGATGAAATAAGAGCAAATCCATTGCAGTTATCTATATATTAGGAAGACAGGTACTTCTGGCACTTTCCAAGAGAAACCAAAGTTTGCTTTTAGTTCCGGTGTGCTCTTGCCAGTTTCTAGCTCATGAGATGATTGAACTGACTCCAACGACCATAAGGTCATTACTATAAGGAGATTATTATAAGGTATGAGAACTTGACATTTATTTCAAAGCTAAATTTCCTCACTCTGGAATGAAAAGAAGAGGCTAGAGTACAAATTCCTCCTCCCCAAAAAGTTTTTTCTTAGAGCAGCTTACAAAATAAAAAGTCTGAACAGCACATTGTGACGTCTCTATCCCCTAAATTAAAGCTTAGCCTAATATTCTAGTGGGGTCCGAAAATTCGTCAGGCGTTGAGCTCAATTTTTTCTATTTCCTGACGTTTTGTGTTTAAGTTTCCAAATTATAATTTCACAAGAAGGGATCACATTTAATCAAGTTATATAATAAATAAACCAAACTGTGTTTATATGTTCTCTGAACATTTCCAGATAAGACCTTACATTTGGATCTACTGTCTTCTTAAATTAATCAATACTCTACATGAAGGATTTAATCATGAGAATCAAGAAGAGTCTCATAAACTGGCAAAGCAACAGACAAATGTTTTAGTCTTTGATTAAAACAGTACAAGACATTGATTTGTCTATGAACACTGTTTCTAATATATGCATATCAAAGATAATTTCTATCTAACCTCATGATGTAAGGGTTGATGTCTAATCTTGAGAATAATTTCAAAATATTAGGGGAAAATGGTCAAATGTTGTTCTAGTTTTTTTTTAATTTTTCATTATTTTCTACAATACTGTTGCTTATACACTATTAGGAGTAGGGTACCAGTCATGATCACATGAGATTCCCACACAAGAGTAAAGGCTTTATAGCTCCCTAAACATGTTTTATTAAACTAAATTTGGGGGAAAATGTTCAGATAAATCGAATTAATAAACCTGTTTCCATAAGTTCCCATTGGCATTTGCTCTCTGAGCCTAACAAGATAAGATATGCTGCAAGTTTCTTAACAAAACTCAGCAAACAAAATCATTTTTCATCAGAACACACTCATAAGCCCCAGAGAGAACTCTGCTTATTCAATGAAAGCACAGTTTTGAGTCTCAATAATGAATTATTTCAATATAATAATTTCAAAAAAAGTGTACTAAAGCAGCACAAAAATGTGAATGTACCCAATGCCATAGAACTATGCACTTAAAAATGGTTAAAATGGTAAACTTTATGTTATGCCTATTTTACCACAAAAAAAGAACATATTGAAGCACTGTACAAAACCTTAAGAGTAAAGGAAACATACCCAGGTTTCCCTACCTCTGACCTGATAAGCATGTTTAAACATCTAATTGTAATGTAATGTATTCCTTCCATGGTTTTTTTTTGTTTGTTTGTTTTTTTGGTAAGTTGTTATTAACTGAATAACGATTCTTTGTTAAAACAGAACAAATTTACAAAAACTTTAAGAATGGCAATCAAAACACCAAGTGTAAAACTGTGATTAGAAAGAAACTTATTTCGTAATACAGAAATCCAGATACACTAAAGTGACATTTGCTTTTCTTTTTTAGTAAAAGAGGGGGGGAAACATTTATTTTTGAATAGTTCTCTTAAGAAAGTCTCCACATAAAAATTTAATAGACTATAACTAAAAGGCAAGCAAAAATATAGCACATAAATCTTATTTTCACCATAAGGAGCCTATCTTTTTCTTATAGACAACCTGTGAACTATAACTCTATACTAATAATATTCATTCTGGTTTTATGAACTTCCAAGCAAAATTCAGAAAAGGTTTAGTTGATACATGAAACCTTCAAAGGACTGTAGACAATATAATCTAGGACCCAAATGAGCCCCAACAGTGGATGCTGAGAGGCCTTTGGTCTCCATTCTTCATTCATTCATTCAACAAACAATGATGGGTACCTACTTCATGCTAAGAACTAGCACATTTAAGAGTTTTGAAGAAACTGATAAAGTCTGACTTTTATCTTAAATAGATCACTTTGGATGCGCACTAGAAGGATGTGATATGGACAAAACTGAAGATGGTGCAGTAGGTAAGCAGCATCAAAGGAAAGAGATGGTGATGGCCCGAGGTAAATAGCTAATAAAAGGAAGGGTGGGCAGTGTGAAGTATCAAAAAATTGGAGGTAAGATCAGAAGTTCTTGATTCAGTCTAGGATGACTCCTAGGTTTCTGGTTTGAATAAGATGTGAATGGAAATATTGCTAAAAGAGAGGAAATACAAGGAGAGGTAAAGTTGAAAATGAAGTAGGTTTACTTCAGGTTATGGTGGATTATAGATGAGTATGGGCCACCTAGGTGAAGAGGCTGGGCAGAGGAGAAGACCTAAAGGGAAAAAAAGGCTAAGGGGTAAGAGAACCAGGGGCGTGAATCTCACAGGAACCAAGGAACAGATTTGAAGGAGCAAGTGTTAGAAAATAAGATGTTAAAGTGGCTTATTGGATTCAGTCATCAAGATATTTACTGGTAACTTTAATAAGAGAATGTCTTATGTTGCCTTCAAAATGGTGAGGATGGTGACAGGGGTGAGAGCCAAACTGCAGCCTGAAAAGAGTTGAGAGCAAAGGGTTCCAGGAAAGCGGAAGAGCAGGTACAAAAGTCCTTTGGTGGGAAAGAAGGTCAAGATAACTACAGTATAATAAGTGAGGGGTAGAGAGGCCCCAGATGAGAAGGAAACAACAGGCAAAGACTGAGAGTGATAAGCCAAGAGAAGGCTACCCTCACAATGCTGACTTTATTGACTTATATTGGTGATAGCTCAAGGAATGGAATCCAAGTCTAATGTATACATTAGATGTGCATAATGTGTGTCATATGTACCTATATTTAAAGTATCGTGTCCAATGCATCTATGCCCAAATCCACAACCGTACCTGGCAGTTAGGCACTCTGGAAAAAACCCAGCCCCCGACACAAGGCCTAACTCTTCCCACAAAACTCCAGGAGTTGGGGATGGTGGTATCGTCACTACATCTGTTGCCTTCAAGTTTCAAGTAAGGGAAGGTTGCAACTGTAGAATTACA
Source organism: Monodon monoceros (assembly GCF_005190385.1). Classification (NCBI taxonomy): domain Eukaryota; kingdom Metazoa; phylum Chordata; class Mammalia; order Artiodactyla; family Monodontidae; genus Monodon; species Monodon monoceros. Next base: position 37,206,407 of record NW_021703772.1, read on the forward strand.
CCATTTTTTTCACATTGAAATTTCCAAAGTTATTCTCTCACAGTAAACTCAAATTACTTAATGCAAAGTCACAAACAGGTGATGTCACTTACTTATGATGAGCACCATGTGACCCACCTGATGTCACTGTGTGGGACAGTGGGGGTGGAGGTCCTGATGGGCATTGCTGAGAAGTGGCTGAAGCCTGACCCAAGCTCTGTGAACCACGGGCTCTCCCTGGTGGCTCTCACTAAGCCTAGTTGGTAAGAAGCTGAATTTTCTTATCCATAAAGTAAGTGTTCATTCTCTACACCATCTTATAATTCAAGAGGATTCATTAAAGGCAATGTGTGAAGTTATTCACGCACATATCTCTCGCCAAATTAAGTTTTATGTCTGTATTTAACATTACATTTAATTTATAAAAGGTGATCCATTTAATAAAATGCACTAAAGCCATCCCCTTTAGGAAACCTACTCCACTGTGTACATACCATGGCTGTGTTATGAAATTCACTGAATTATAGGAAGCCGGAGACCCTCTAAACATTCTTTTAAATGACATCTCTTAAATGACCCTCCTCACTTGAAAACAAAAATTGTTGATTTTCTAAAGGCAAAGATGGAATAAAATGTAGAAAGAGTCTATTTCAGCCTGGGTTCTTAGTACCTCTGATTTGTTTTGTTTAACGGAGGAAGCTTTCTGCTGTGCTATATCTCACTGCAATCATTCACTCATTAGAATTCATTAAGACATTACTCTAAATAAAAGTGGTTATCTCAAGTTCTTCTGCTGTATGGTTTCTACCCAGTTAGGGTTTTTCTGCAAGTATAATTCTCATCATGCATGTTCCATGCATTAGTTCAAAATACAGCATTCACTTATGCAAAGATTAACTGAACACATACTATGTGCTAGACACCATCCCAGTGATTAGTGCTTTAAAAATTATTAATCCCAACACTAATGGCACCTGGAATAAATGCTTTCTTTCCATCACACACAGGTTTTTATAACTGATGAAATTTGTAAGTAGAATAATGGCAAAATCTTCAAATTTAATAAATCAAAGCATATAACGAATGCTTCTAAATAAATAAAAACAGCTTTAAATAACATTGAGGATGTTTGAGAACCAAAACCACAAAGGGGCACAAGAGCTGGTGAGGTGATATTTAAAAGGGAGTACTAGTAATTAAGTACAGTTAAGTTACAGCTTTACCACTAGGGCATTTATCTAGATACTTAAAATTGGACAGGAAAAAAATTAAGCTTTGAAATGTTCAAAATCTATAAAGGTCTTAGTTAAAATAACTTTTAAATTATTGTCACTTAACAAGAAAACAAATATGGTTTTCACATGGAGCTACACTATAATTTTATGCCATGAGAAAAAATCTTAAATTACATAGCCCTACCTGTGACTCCATTATTCCCAGATGTTCTAGAAAGACCTTGCCACTAACAGTGTGGCTAGTAAGAGTTTGCTGCAGGAACCCAGAAGATGGCATCAGTGGGTTTAGTCACACCAAAGTCCTGTTGCCAGGTTCTCATAGTAACTGCTAATAGACTGCAAAGCACATTATTAACCACAATAGTACTGGATTTTCAATAGGTTAACGTTTTTATAATGCCTCCTAAAATAACTGGAATAGCAAAATCAAGATTAAGGAGGCACATTCTATCAGTTTCATTTTGCAACAAGAGGCTTCTTTATTCTCTAGAGCATAATGAGTGGCACAGGCTAAAAAGGCTTTGGTTTGAAATTTTTAACAAAACTGGGAAGAAACCAACTCAAAGGAATGGTAACAATAACAGTAAATCATACCAAAGTATCCTTTCTGGCTCACAATTTTAGGAATGCTATATCCTAATTTATATATTTTAGATGTTATTTATGATGTTTGTTCAATAACAGTGGACTGAAGGTGAAGAATTACCACTGCTTGAACTTTCTTCTATATGCCTTCCTCCCTGTGATTCATTCAAGAGGCAAAATCATAAACCTAATGAAAAATCTCTGACCTTTCATTGCAGATCAATGCTCATAGGTAAAATCAAAGACTATTCACCTGTTTGGAATTTTTTTCACCTGTACAGAAATTAAGTCCATATAGGTAAGGAGATCTGGCCACAGAGGAAACCAGGTCGATTGACTTTGGAAGCCCGTGTCTCCAGACGTCCGATCATTCTATTGTGCCATTGATTCTTGCCGTTTCTGTTTTGCCCACAGAATGAGGGCACAAACCCTGCTACTGTTTATTGTGAAACCTCACTAACTGATGGACTTTCTATTTTCAACTCTTATTTCCCTGCAAGTCCACGAGCATACATGTTCCTTTATAGTGTCAACTGCCTTCCTGGGAAAGGCTTGTTTCTCACTTAAATCTCACCAATCTCCTCTTGCATCCTTCACAGTCCACTACTTTGTATACAGTAGTGGTACAAGGTACATCAACACTCCCATTTTTCTAGTCAAAAACATGATGTTTTCAACTAATCCAGTTGCTACATGAAATGCATGGTTTTGCTGATTGTAAGTCCCAGGAGAATATGTTAAAAGTACTGTGTCTTAGCAGCACCAATATGAACAAAATGAAGTGGACACAAATAAAGGTCATCTGACAGTTATTCAGTGGCTTCTGAAGAATGACATGCTGCTATCAATCCTATTCCTCTAAGACAGATGTCCACCTCACACTCAAAAACACTACATTTAAAATTTATCAGTAGCCTGTGCAACTCTCAGCAGAGGTGCCAAGAACCAAGTGGGCCTGGAGACTGAGATATGATTCTGTCCTTCATCACAAGACTCCCTACACAGCAGGCTCAGGAATCCTGGCTGAACTTATGCCAGAGCCTACTTTGTTGTTTCTGGTGTGAGGATTAATCAGAGGTGCTCTTTATAGAAGGCAACATGTCATGGTCCCTATAAAAAGAAAGTCTGTAATGAAGAATATGTAAATGTATGCTTTTATTTTTTTTAAGATTTTTTTTTTGATGTAGACCATTTTTAAAGTCTTTATTGAATTTGTTACAATATTGCTTCCATTTTATGTTTTGGCTTTTTGGCGGTGAGGCATGTGGGATCTCAGCTCCTCGACCAAGGATCGAACCCACACCCCATGCATTGGAAGATGAAGTCTTAACCACCGGACCGTCAGGGAAGTCCCAATGTATGCTTTTAATACCTATCTTGCTAACACATCTCTTTCAGCGTATTGTTGTAGAGATTAAATAGAATGTCCTAATTATTTCGTAGGTATAACTGTATAATTAACACTTAATTAGGGCATCCATCAGAAATTGATATATGATTAGGGAGGCGTTTAAACCTATGCATAATTTTTTTTCATTCCAACTAATGTTGCACATTTACTTAAACTACATTATCTGAAAAATTAAAATATCAATAGGAATGGAACATTATTAAATATAGTTCATGTCAAAAATGTTCCTGAAAAATGTCTGCATTTTCCTTTGTGTGCTAAATAACCAGTTCACAGAATAGTTTCTGCTTCATTTTGACTTTTCAATTTTTAATGGTAATATTTACCATCAAATATGAGGCACCAACATATTATTTACATTGATTTCAGTCACCTTGGAATTTAAACATATTCTCCAGTCATCTAGATTTGAATAAAACATATTTAAAACTGAAAAGGAAATGCCCAATATGTTTCAACACTATGTGAGTTCTACCATTTGTTATCATAGGGTGTTATTGGAGCTGAGTTTCAGAAACAGATGTGATTTATAAAAATAAAATCATGTAGAATTTGAAAGTTTCTAGGAGAGTAGATCTTAAAAGTTCTCATCACAAGAAAAACAAATTTTAAATATGTGTGGTGATAGATGTTAACTAAACTTATTCTGGTAATTATGTCACAATATATAAATATATCAGATCATTACGTTGTACACCTAAAACAAATACCATGTTATGTGTCAATTAAATCTCAATTTTAAAAAAGAAAATCATTCAGAGTTATATTAGCTTAAGTGGAAATAAGGTTATAGTCAGCCTTGCTACAGAGCATAAAGATGAATTAATGAAATAGAATTTGAAAAATGGTCAAATTCCAGGAATTCATGATTCTCTGTGCAACATTTGTTAGGGACAAGATTTCAGACTATATACATCATTTATAAATTCCAGTTGGAGTAAATATAAAATATATAACTATCAGTGGTATTTCTTAGAGATAGAATCAGTGCCATTGTACTATATAGAAATAAACATGTTTAGGTTTCTCATTAAGAGAAAAAAATCTTATAAGAGATTTAAAAACAATAAATTTACTTCATAAAAACATCTTGTAAATGTGTGTGACTCGGGACATGAAGATTAAATGTCAATTTTATAAAAGTATAATTCTATTGAAACCTAAAATACAATTCATTTGTAGTCTAAATCCATTTTTCTCTACACTCAGGGAAGTCTAGTCTACTACTTAATAAATAAATGTATATCATAACTAATGGACCATTTCTTGCATTTGCATTAAGTTTTACAGATTCTAAAATTTATACTTAAGTTATTTTAAGCTTCCCAGTTGAATATTTCTTCTGTAATAGATCCCTAAGAGCAATCTCTAAACTTTGTATAAGGTAGATCCCTGAATCACATATAAAATAGAACATCAATTCTCTGACCCAATGCAATGTAAAAACACATCCTTAATATTTTTTTTCTCTTATGATAATAATAGAATATGTGGCTTCAGTACTTGTTACCATAGAGATGTAAAATCTTTGACTCAAATAGCTAACTTGACTTGAAAATCAAGATGAATCTGATTAAAGGTTTCAGGTTTTATCCATAACTTCTGGAATGGGTTAGTAGCAACTAACACTTTAATCCTTACTGTATTACCTCTCTTTAACTGAATATCGGCATCTGTCCACGTACAACAAACACATGGCAGAACTCAGAGAATGTGTATTCTCAGCACAGAGCCTCATTTAGGGTGAAGGCTCCCTGGTTAAAGCAGAAACAAATCTATTGTCTGAATTTAGAAAAATGTAAAAGGAAAGTATGTAAGGACTGTTTTTATTTGAGATAATAAAACTCAAAGTCCATAAACACCTTACTTATAGAAATTACTGAAATAATTAAATTTCTTCTCCCCACAGCACTTGGGTTGGGGGCTAATGGATTTTAGTGTCACGATCACCACCTACCTGTATGACTTTGTGACAGGCAAAAAGGTCTATATCTATTGTTCTTATTTATCAGAATAATGTAATAATTTCTGCCTAATTCATACAGCTATCTCAAGGATCAAAGGAAATAAAGCATGCTAAAGCACTTTGAAAAGCATAAAACTCCAAAACAGTGAATTATAGATCCATCTTATTTATTAATATAAGTAAAATATGGCAATATATTAAAAGAGTAATCAATTTTTCAAAAAGTCAGGTTTATTCCAGGGATATAAGAATGTATCAACATTAAGCAAGCCATCAATGTAATTCAATAAATAAATAGATTAAAAGAGAAAAACAATATGATCCTACCTATAAATTCCTCAAAGGCAATAAACATTAATTCCAAAGAAAACTCTCACTAAACTGAGAAAAGAAGATAACTTCCTTCACATGATCAAAATCCTATTTCAGAATCCTAAAGGAAACATCATACAAACTGGTAAAGATTTAGAAGAATTCTCATTAAAATAAAAAATGGAAACAAAAGGCTACTATATTACTCTATATTTTAACATAATTCTGGGTACTTAAGCCAAAGCAATAAGGCAAGGATAAGAAATTAAGCATAAAATATTGTAAAGAAGGTGAAAGATCATGACTAGTTGCAGAGAAGATAATTTACCTAGAAAATTCAAAATGATCAACTGAAAATTATTAGAAATAATAAAACTGATGGTGGCAAAATAAAATATTAATGTAAAAAAATTAATAGCTGTCTTATACAATAATCTGCTTCTAAATGTAATGGCAGGGATGGGTAGAAGTGACAGGAACACATTCAAATTAACAACAGATATTGTAAACAAGCCAAGAATAAACTTAACAAGATATGTGCAAAAATTATATATAGAATTTTATTTCATTTAAAGTTGAAAAAGAAGGATCAAGTAAATGAAAACATAAAAGTTGCTGGAAAGATAATACTGGTAAAACTCAAATTCTCCACTAAGCGGTAGACAAATACAATAAAATTCTGATGAAAAGCCTGGTGGGATTGTTTCAAGGGGTGGGGTGGAAGTGGCATTTCAAATAATGAAGGAAACAATATATTATTCAATTATTAGTGTTGAAAAATTCACTATTCATTTGAACAAAAAATGTAAGTAGATTTCTGTTTCATGCCAGGCCAAAAAATTATTTTAGATGGATTAAAGATGAAATAAAGCATGGAAGTACTAGAAAAAATGTAACCATATATTTCTATAGTTTTGGGGTGGGGAAGATCTCTTCTTAACAAATAAATCAAGGCCACAAGCCATAGAGGAAAAGACTGATGGAAATGAGCACATAAAAACTTAAAACTTTGTCCAAATTTTTAAAAATATCTCAAACTGAAAAATATTTGATATATATTTCTTGATTTATAAAAAGTGTTCGCAAACTAATTTTGGAAAAGACAAATTCACAAAATTATACGACCACTTCAAAATTAATGAAAAGATGCTCAAACACAAATACTTATAGGTACTATAAACACACAAATAAAATTATTACTTTTGCATATCAAATTATCAAAGGTTAAAAAATGTGAGGTTATGGGGAAATGGGAATTTTGTTAAATATAAAATGGTACAACTTTTTCAGAAGGCAATGTGATGATATGTTTTAAAATGTTAAAGATGTGTCTACTTTGATCCAGCAATATCATTTTTGAGACTTTATCTTAAGGAAATATTTGAACAAATGGGCAAAGATATAAGTACATGGCAGGGACTTCCCTGGCAGTCCAGTGGTTAAGACTTTGCCTTCCAAGCCAGGCAGTATGGGTTCGATCCCTGGTCGGGGAGCTAAGATCCCACATGCCTCACGTCCAAAAAACCAAAATATAAAACAAAAGCAATATTGTAACAAATTCAATAAAGACTTTTAAAATGGTCCACATTAAAAAAAAAAAGTACATGGCAGTTCAGTGTTACTCTGTCAGTAATATTAAAAAAATTAGAAATAAACTAATAAACTAAACACTTATCCCCAGTAAGGACTGGCAAAATAAATTATGGTACATTCATGTAAAAAGACTCTATGAAGCTCTTATAATGGATGACATAGATCTATAAATCTTAAATCTTATAAATCTTATAATCTGTGTGTGTGTATGTGTGTGTGTATATGTGTCCTTAAAAAATAGATAATATAAAAGACTACATATTATGAGACCTCATCATTTATATATAACAAATCTGGAAGGATATATTCCAACTGGTAATAGTGGTTATTTCTAGGGGAAAAGAAGCAGAATTATGAAATTAGTTTTCTCTGTTTTGCTCAAATTACTTAAACTTAACATATATTAGTATATATTATGAGAAAACATATTAAAGATATTTCCATAGCATTAGTTCCATAATTACCTCATTAGTTATCTGAAAGTTGCAGTTTATAGAGATAATATATATCTTTGAAGACTTACTTGAGGCATGAGGTACATTAGCTTATTTTATTGAAATAATATTTTAAAATATTAAAATAACCAATGTTATTTTAGTTAAATACAAAACTTTAAATATTTACTATTCTTGGGACAGGTCAATGCATCTCTATTACAGTATGACAAAATATCCCCTAAATATCATAAGTCTTTGATTTGGAAATTATTTTAGACTCTTACACTTTAGAATTATTGACTTTAATTAGCTTGGTGAAAAGAATGTCCAAAGCACAATTCAATTTTGTAGTTTATCTTTAAAATTAACCTCATGAGTACTTAAACAACCAATTTAAATGAAAATGTATAGTATATCTCCTTTTGAATCAAACTTTTGCTACCTCTAAGCTCTGAGAATAGATATAAGCAGATGAATGGTCCCAGAGGAAGAAAAGGAGATTAAACTCAGATTTCCTGACTAGTTGTTTAAATCAATTTGATTTCAATTAAATGCACTCCACTGATAATGAGATTTAAATCTGCTGCATTAAATTAGGACTTAAATATGCTTCAGAGAAATTGGATTCAGTAAGAATTCCTTATAGGTTACAAGAACTCTAATCTTTCAGAGAACACATCCTAATTATCAAAATTTCAACAGTTTTCATTAAATAAAAAGTGTAGCCTTAAAAGTTCTTCTCTGGTAGCCTTGGCCTAATCCTCTATTTTCATGTCCAGATATGGATCCCAAATTTGCCTTTGTATTCTGTCCTCAACACACTCTCAAGTCTTTCTTTGGAAAACATATTGTAGTGCCCAAAAAGTGTCTTTCATTGTCTCCTAATCCACATTTCTTTATTGCTTTAATTATAGCTATAGAGTCCCTTCCTTAACAGAGGTTTCTTATCTAAACTCAACTAATCCCAATTCACAAAGTGGTTTTTGTCCATCTTTGCCACTTAGAACACTCTTCTACCAAATATACTTAACTCTCTACATTTAACTTGTGAATCTTAGGAAATTTAACTAATGAAATTTAACTAATAAATTTAACTAATGCTTAAAATAGCCAATATTTTTCTGAATCATTTTTACACTTTCAGGAAAAAATAATGGTTGTCAATGAGTTAAAATACACTAAATCTGCTCAATTACCACCAGGATGGTTGCCTCATGAGAATATAATCTGCAGTATGAGAATATAATCATAAGAAACAATAAGCAGTGTGACTAGAATAAAAATGCTCTCATATCCCTTGTAAATCTGAGCCAAATTCAGTTGAGATACTAACAGTCAATTACGGTTCATATTCCTAAGCACTGGCTCACTGTTTTAAAAAAGTGCCAGGTGGCTTGCTTTCTTGGCACTGAGAGGAGTTTACAAAACTTTATGAAATTTGAGATAGACTTGCTCATCTTAGCAGTTTTAAAAATGGGATGAACATCATAGCCTTTTATAGGACTATAAATTAACACATACTGATCTCTAGGCTATCAATTTGTCTGAACACAAAGATATTTAAAACACAACTTGAAATGTGTGGGGGTTTTTGTTGTCATTATATAAAGTCATTAGTTTTACTAAAAAGCTTTGAATTCCCATTTGTTGATGAAACTGACTGGCACACCCCTGAGAGGCTAAATTTCTAATACATCTACTAATGTTCTCTGAAAAGGATAAGATATTTTTATCCCAGAGAGTGTGAATCCCATGGTGAAGAAATAAAAGAAAAATATTCACATTACGGATTCTTCTTTAGTACTTAATCATAAAAGGATCATGGGCAGCATGGCTTCCAAGCTATGCTGGGTCAGTTAAATTAAACTTGTTTCAAAATAATGTTTCATCTCTTAGATCTCATTTCTATTGTCAGTAAAAGAACATTAAAGTCATGTATTACTATAAAACTGGTAGAATGACAGAAGTAAAATACTTAATGAAACCATTTATAATCTATAACCCTTTTCTTAAAGCAGCATTTCTAGTAAACACTTCATAATGAAAAGGCATAGTAATTTACAAATAGCTTAGAGATTAATCTCTGATTAATCTCTGATTAATCTCTTAGAAAAAGAGACTTGACACCACAACATATTTAAATTTAATTAGTAGTACTATCAGGAAAGCCTCTAAAGAATTAAAAAGTAGATCCATAATGAATTCACTACATTTACTTTCATATTATCATCACTAGGTGGTTTCTTAATAGTAATTTTATAAACTGAAAGAGAGTGACAGCTAGTCTTACTCTGAGATTAACTAAATTCATTATTCGTTTAACCACCTCCAAGTAAAATCACTTTATATTCATAAATGAAAATCAAAATAAGGAGAGCATCTCACATTTTTAAGACGTTTTATACTTTGCAAAGGACTTCCACATTTGTTTTCTCATGAAATCGCCACAAAATTTTAAAGGTGAGAAAATCCAAGATACAAAAGGACTGAATTACTTGCCAAAAACATGTAAATCAGTGGCAGAGTTGAACTCCAAACCAGATAGTCCTATTCCTGATTGAATTTTTTTCTGTAAGCTCACATTACCTCTGCATTTCACTGCTCTACTTTTCTGCATATTTTCTCACCCCTTCACCATGGTAAGGAATGCAAGTTTTACAACTCTAGCTATTTTCTCTCACCCAATATTGAATAAAGGGGACTGTCACTTTACTAGTTATCTCCTCCCAACTGTGCCATTTTACTTGGCAAAAATGCCCCTCAAGAAGAAAGACCACAAAAAGAGGATACAGTATGGAAGATAATTTTGGAATATTTTAAATTCTTTCAACATAAATTTATGGAGCCCCAATTTAGTGCAGGCACTCATCCAGGTGAGTAGGTAGGCACTCAGCTTGGTAATAGGTGTATCATAATGTCACTTGTAGTAGAAAGATATGTTAAAGAATAATCTTATAAACATATTATTAAAAATTATAAGGAATGCTCTGAAAGAACATATTTTTAGGTACAGGGGCTAACTTAGATTGGAGTGGGTTCCTACAAGTCTCCTGAGGAACTGGCATTTAAACTAGGGAAATTGCCAGGCAAATAGAGTGGGAAGAATATTCAATGCAGAAGAAATAACATGGGAAGATCTTGAGGTAACTACAGTAATGCAGACCAGTGTAGCAAATGAGAGAAGAGGGGGGAAAAAAATGAAGCTGGAGGGGTAGGCAGAAGGCAAACCAGATGAGGCTGTGAAAGCCATTTCTGAAAAAAATCTGGAGTTTATTCCATTGAGATTTTAAGGCAGAAAGGTGAAAGTTCGTACATTGAAAATATCTCTAGCTGCTGGATAACGAATCTGGGGATACAGAACGATTAAGGGAGCGATCCCTTAGATGGTGATTGCAGGAGATCCAAGTATACTAAATGGGATGGGAATAAGAGAGAAGTGGGTTTTTTGAGGACTTACTGGAACTGAAATGGGAAATGGGGAAAGGAAGAAGAGACTACCACAAATGACCCCCAGATCTCTGGTTTGAGCAGTAGAGGGATTGGAGGAGCCATTTGTAGAAATAAAAAAAAGAGCAGATTTTTGAGTGGTTCTGGAGGTGTTGAGAATGCAGTTGCAAAAAGAGAACCAGACCTCAGTATAGAAATGTGGTTTCAACATAAATTTGGGAATTGGGAACTGTCAAGTTAGTTGTGGTATCTGAAGCCATAGAACTGGATGAAATAACTTAAGGGGAAAAGGCAAAATAAAAAGAGAAGCATATCTAGCACTGACCTTTGGGAAAGTATATTTTGAGATCAGTTACAAAGGAGATGAATAATGAAAGCCAAAGCAGTAGGAGGAAGCCAGAAGAGTATGTTGTCATGACAGCCAAGAAAATAGAACATTGCAAGAAGGAAGGGGTGGTCAGCTGTGGTGAATGCTAGTAAGAAGTCTAGTAAGATGAAAAGAGATGTCCAGGGACTTCCCTGGTGGCGCAGTGGTTAAGAATTCGCCTGCTAATGCAGGGGACACGGGTTTGAGCCCTGGTCCAGGAAGACCCCACATGCCGCGGAGCAACTAAGCCCGTGCACCACAACTACTGAGCCTGTGCTCTAGAGCCCACGTGCCACAACTACTGAAACCCGCACGCCTAGGGCCCATGCTCTGCAGCAAGGGAAGCCACCACAATGAGAAGCCTGCACACCGCAACGAAGAGTATCCCCCACTCACTGCAACTAGAGAAAGCCCACGTGCAGCAACGAAGACCCAACACAGCCATAAATAAATAAATAAGCATTTAAAAAAAGAAAAGAGATGTTCACTAGATTTGATAACACGAATGCTATCGGTGGTCTTAGAATGCGCAGTGTCAGCGGAGTGGTGAAGCAGAGGATATAGAGAATAGAAAGCAGTAGATTGAAGAATTAATGTGTAGAGAACACAAAAGTTTGGCTGAGGAAGGGAGGTGAGAGAAGGAGCAACGGCTGGAGAGAGATATGAATCAAAGAGGTTTTAAATTTGGTTTTGCTATTGTACCAAGGGGAAAGAAAGAGACAGCAATTGAAGATAAGGACAATGGGGTGTGGGGAGGATAACTGAGAAGAGGGATAGAAAGAGATCCAGGGCTTATGTGGAGAAAATAGCTTTAATAATAGAAATTATAGCAGGAAAGAAAAAGAGGATGAGTGCAGAAATATTAGATGAGAGGGATGAGTGGTAGTAAAATAAGGGAAGTCCCACCTGGTGCCTCTATTTTATCTCTAAAGGATAAGGCAAAGTCATTTGTTGAGGATAGAGAAGGAGGTAAGGAAAATCAGAGGTCTGACAAGAGCGGAAACAGTCTTGGGTTGTTTTCGCTGGCTCATCCTCCATTCACCCTCCTATTCCTCAGGGAATCACCTTTCCCCACTCACAGTCTATGGTCTAGAGATGGAACTGATGCTCCACTCCGTTCCCCTTCAACCTAGATCCTGGGGGTGGTTTTGCCCAGGTCTGCTGAAGCATTCACCACTCTTGCATTAATCATTGTTTCAATCCATCGCAGAACTTTTGATGAAACCACTGGGAAAAAAGAAGCCCCAGGGAAAGAAGCACACTTTTTCCTCTAGGGCTTCTAACATGGGGGGATGTAAGTCTGGAACTGCTGGCACCCAACTTTATCTCTCCTGGGAAGAAAACCTGAGGAACACAGAACTAAAAGGTAGAAAGAAAAAAGGCTCTTGATAACTTTTTCTTGCTCTGGATTCAGCTAGATACTCCCAGACATCAGGATCTGAGCCAATATCCCTCTCTGCTTGAGAGAATATGAGTATATGATTTGGGTAATTTTAATCCCTGTGGCAAGTCAGAGAATAACTTACTAGAAAACTGATTGTCAGGCATTGTTGAGGTTCGATTTGGCTTCTAGTTGTCATGAATTTGTGGTGAAATCAGTAACCTTAGGATTTCCACTAGATAAATGAAATTCTTTGAAATTTTCAGTCATAAAACCTAGCACTTTGATATTTAATGTAATTAGCAATTTGATATAATCACTACTATTATGTGATAAACAAGTTTTTTTTTAAAAAAAGTAATATAAGATAATGAGAAGCAAGCTAAAGAGTGGGAGAAAATATTTGCAAAAGACACATTTGAAATAGGGCTATTATCCAAAATACACAAAGAACACTTCAAAGTCAACAATAAGAAAACAAACAACCCTATTAAAAAATGGACCAAAGACCTTCACAGACATCTCATCAAAGAAGATATACAGATGAAAAGTAAGATGTTTCATATTATATATCACCAGGAAAATGCAAATTAAAACAGCAATGAGATAGCACAACACACCAATTAGAATGGCCAAAGTGCAGAATACTGACAACACCAAATGCTGACAAGGATGTGGAGCAACAGGAACTCTCACTCATTGCTGGTGGAATGCAAAATGGTACAACTACTTTGGAAGACAGTTTGGTGGTTTCTTAAAAAGCTAAGCATAATCTTACCATATGATCCAGCAATCGCACTCCTTGGTATTTATCCAAAGGAGCTGAAAACTTATATCTAAACAAAAACCTACACGTGAATCTTTACATTAGCTTTATTCATAGTTGCCCAAGTTTGGAAGCAACCAAGATATCCTTCAGTAGGTGAATAGATAAATAAACTATGATACATCCAGACAATGGAATATTATTCAGTGCTAAAAAGAAATGAGCTATTAGGCCATGAAAAGACATGGAGGAACCTGAAATGCATATTACTAAGTGAAAGAAGTCAATGTGAAAACACTCCATACTGTATGATTCCAACTATATGACATTCTAGAAAAGGCAAATTATGAAGACAATAAAAAGATCAGTGGTTCTCAGGGGTTGGGGTTGGGGGAGGGATGAATAGACAGAGCACAGAAGACGTTTAGGGAAGTGAAAATACTCTGTATGATACTATAACAGGGTATACATGTCATTATACATTTGTCCAAACCCATAGAATGTATAACACCAAGAGTGAACCCTAAGGTAAACTCTGGACTTTAAACTCTGGACTTTGAGTGATAATGATGTGTCAATGTAGGTTTATAGATTGTGACATATATACGACTCTGGTGAGGGATGTTGGTAATGGAGGAGGCTGTACATGTATGGGAGCAAGGGGTATATGGGAAATAATTGTACATTCCTTTTGATTTTATTGTGTAACAGTCTTTACCTTGTCTCAAGTTTAAATTAAAGACATTCAGGGGCTTCCCTGGTGGCGCAATGATTAAGAATCCGCCTGCCAGTGCAGGGAACACAGGTTTGAGCCCTGGTCCGGGAAGATCTCACATGCCGCAGAGCAACTAAGACCGTGTGCCACAACTACTGAGCCTGTGCTCTAGAGTCCATGAGCCACAACTACTGAAGCCCTCGCACTACTAGAGCCTGTGCTCCGCAACAAGAGAAGACACTGCAATGAGAGTAGCCCCCGCTCACCGCAGCTAGAGAAAGCTCACGCGCAGCAATGAAGACCCAACACAGTCATAAATAAATAAAATTTTTAAAAATAAAATAAAATATAAAGACATTCAACTTAAGTATAAAAAGGATGTAACATAAGATCACTCAGTGTCTTAACAACATCTAAACTGGAAAAAGATGAATTAAGAGGATGGCTTTCTTCTACATTTGTATCCAAGATGAGTCAGAGAGATATTTGCCTGCAGTTTAACCAAGAGAAAACAGGCCCTATAAATTCTATTAAATTATTTAACAGCCACAAACAGATGCAATAATTCATTGTCAGTGAAACAAATAATTTTCTCTCTTCTCTCTCAATGCCAATAAAGCAAACATTCACAGGTGCTCAATCAGCATCCTTGCATAAAGCCAAACAATACAACCCTTCTATGAATGACAAAGGAAACACAAACAGGGTGACAAGATAATGAGTCATTCACAAGCCAGATATTTGGAGAAGTTTTTTAAAAAAAAACCAATCTGAAGAATATGGAAAAAAATTTTTTTACCAAGATTCTAAACATAAAAGTCATTTCACTGAATTGACATTTATCAAGCAATTATTGGAGAGAATTCTGTAAGAAAAGGATTATCAAGATTTGAAATAGCTTTTTCTGACTTTCTTATTCATGTGGACTGGAAAAGTGATTAGTCTTACCAATCCTGGGTTGAGAGTATGCTTGGACTAAAGTCATTTTCTAAACCGAAGAAAGAAGTTTTCTAAAGAAGTTTCCTGTAAAGGTTTTCTGGCAAGGTGATACCTAAACCAATCCAGAGAGGACTACCACAGAAGATGCAAAATTTCTCTCTATACTAGTCTTACGTCCTAAAAATTGTTCCTCATTACTTCAAATGATGAGAGAGTGCTTCTCTCTGTTCTAATCTTAGAGGATTTTGAGCATTCCACTATTTCCACAGTGCAGGGTGTACATAATATGTGCGTGTGCATCTGCATTCTTAAAGAAGAAATCTTTGCTGCCTCCCTCCGGTCTTCTATGTTGCATTTCTAGTTTCTAGTCTTGTGTTTTCTTGCTATCACTATGCTGTTTTGACCCCTGATGTGGGGGGCTTCTGTGGAGCTCTGTTAATTCACGTCCATAGGCAAATCTAACCATCTGAAGTATGCTACTGATCATGCCAAATATCCTCCAGGTGGGTAGACTAGAGGGGAAACAACGTTTCAGTGTCTTCTGTGTGTCATAGAGAAACTGGTGTTGGTCTCTGGGCCAGAAAGAAATCTGCCCAGCCCGTTAATGATTCTGCCTCCATAATCTTCCCCATACCAGACAGTCCCCTGCAATTTTTTGTTCCAACAATTCACATGCCTGAGGACAAATGGGTGTTCTTTGGTCTGCAAAGCAATAAAGAGTTTCATTCAGTCTTTGCTTCAAATTAGTTGCTATCTTACAGAAGAAAGTACAGTCTTAAATGAGTCACCAATAATAATTAATATAATTTTGGTATATTTTGTCAAGACTAAGATAGTACTCTCCTTTTGGCTCAGGAAACAAATTTTGCTTAAATTTTCAAACATAAGACTAGGAAAATGATGAGGTTGGCAGGAATCAATAGCTTCCTAGATTTTGTAGTCAAATCTGTCCTCAAGAAAATGGAAATTACTAGATTATAAATAATGGAATTCCTAAGATGTAAAATAAACCTACATTTTAAAATTATAGTTACAATATTTTAATTGTGGCTAAGTCTTAAATTGTGGCTAAGTCATCAAATAGAGAGTAAACACATAGAAAGTTCACAGTTATTTGCACTGGTAATATGGACAAAATCTATTAATGCCTAAAAGAGGATTAAAATGGACAATTTTTTTAAGTTGCAAACTAACCTCTAAATCATCGAATTAAGGAACTCAGTTTTCTGGTTAAAGCAGAAAACTCTAGCCAGGAAATCTAAATTATAAGCTAGCTGTAATGAGCCAGAATAATGTGAACAAAATTAAATATAAGGTACTGTAAAGGAAGTTCACAAAGATAAGGATTTTGTTTTTGTTTTGATCATTGCTCCATCTTTAGCATCTAGTGTTATTATAGTAACTTCCTCATTCTCAAGTTTACTGCCTACCTTCCAGAGCTCCCTGAGAGTAGATGTCCCCAGTACCTAGGACCATGTCTGGCACCTTGTAGGCACTCGATAAATATTGAATAAAAGCTTGTAGAAATTCCATGGCTGTGTGCTATGATTATTATTATTATTAGCTTATTGAGCATCTACTACAGTGCAAGCATTGTGCTAAGGGCCCTGCCTAAGAGGTATAAGCAAGATTTGAACCAGGCATCTGACTCCTGGGCCCTTTCTCTTGACAGCTACTCCAGGAGTTCAATTCCATGAGAATACAATCTCCATATAATATATGGCTTCTACATGAGCATTGGATATTTGTACTCAAATTGGCTTTTCCTTCTCATATAATGAGAAAAAATACTTCTTAAATGTTTGACTTTATGAGAAACTATGGAACAAAGTATTCATGTTTAAATAATGGTGTTTGATCCCTGAATGTGATGACTATATTTCTTTCTTAGAACTCAACTAAATTTACAAATATCACATTAGTCATGTGTGTAAGGAGAGCAGGTAGCAATGATTTTATCCCCAACTGACATGGGAAACAGCTCTCAGATGACTGGTTTCTCCATTTCAATATTAATTTCTTCTCTTCAGTATCTAAACTTACAGAATCTTGACAGTAATTATTCAGACAAAGCATTCAGGTTTATCAATGCTATCAAACTCACACAGTCAAGTGACCTTTCTCTTCTCACACAGTTAACAGTTAGCTTGACTTTTACTAGATTCACTCTGTATATTCACTCTGAGTTGAACTCAGATTATGTTGTTTTACTAAGATGTGGTTATTACAGCCCAGTTATTACTTTGCTGACTGTTCACCACCCCCTCACCCCCTTTTCAGCCTCCTCTCTTCCTCTCATTTCTGTCTTCTCCTTCTCAGTATCCATCTGTAGTCCATATTTAACCAAGGTAGCTTATACTGAACTTCGCAAGCACAATACATATACATATATATGCATAATGTATGCAAAAACTTATTTAAGTACACACAAGAAACCTGAAAACAGAGAAAGAAGAGAAGAAAGCTAAGGGTTACTAAGTAACTACACTAAAGCTTCCCAGATAACAAACAGGACTGGAACCCAGATGTATCTGGTCTCAAATTTGCATTCTTTCTGCTACATCAGTGGTTCCCAAAGTGTGATGCCTGGACCAGCAGCAACAGCATCACCAGGGAATTTGTAAAAAATGCAGATTTTTCAGGCTCCACTCCAGACCCAATGAATCTGGGGTGGGGTTCAGACATTTGGGTTGGTTTTTTTTTCTAATAGTTTGTACCTTTTGACTACCTTTATCCAATTCCCCATACCCTAACCATAAAAAATCATTTAAGACCACTCATTAAAATAATGTATTGCCAGGTCCTACCCATTTGATTCAGTAGGTCTGAGGTAGGTCCCAGGAACACAAAATTTTAACAAGTGATATCCCACCCCCACCTCAAGTGATTTTTCTGGTCAAGGAAATTTAATAACACTGTACCAAATCAGGATATTCAACTTTGTACACTTTTTAAAGTAGACATCACATATAATTATGTGATAGTTCCATGTTAAGAATATCTGTATATTGAAACCATATTGTTTCAATACCTTAACTTGAATTAGTATAATTCCAGATTCCCAGAGATTAATAATTACATATAATTGCAGGCAACTTTGAGAAAAGCCCAGTATCCATTCAAATGTAGAGAACTTAATAAAGGGTTTCTATTTGTGTTATAAAGGACTTCTTGCTTTAAGAAAGGATTCATCTAACATTGTTAAGATGACCATACTACCCAAGGCAGTCTACAGATTCAATGCAATCCCTATCAAAATACCAAGGGCATTTTTCACAGAACTAGAACAAACAATTTTTAAATCTGTATGGAAACACAAAAGACCCTGAATAGCCAAAAAAATCTTGATAAAAAAGAACAGAGCTGGAGGAATCATGTGCCCTGACTTCAGACTATACTACAAAGCTACAGTAATCAAAAAGGCTACGGTACAGTACCAGCACAAAAACAGACACATGTATCAGTGGAACAGAATAAACAGCCCAGAAATAAACCCACACACTTACGGTCAGTTAAACTATGACAAAGGAGGGAAGAATATACAATGGAAAAAAGACAGTCTCTTCAATAAGTTGTGCTGGGAAAACTGCACAGCCACATGTAAAAGAATGAAATTAGAACATTTTCTCACACCATATACACAAATAAACTCAAAATGGATTAAAGACCTAACTGTAAGACCAGAAACCATAAAACTCCTAGAAGAAAACATAGGCAGAACACTCCTTGATATAAATTGTAGCAATATTTTGGGGGATCTGTCTCCTAAAGCAAAGGAAATAAAAGCAAAAATAAACAAATGGGACTTAATTAGACTTAAAATATTTTGCACAGCAAAGGAAACCATCAATTAAACAAAAAGACAGCCTACTAAATGGGAGAAAATATTTGCAAATAACATGACCGATTAGGGATTAATATCCAACAAATACAAACAGCTCATACAACTCAACATCAAAAAAACAAACAACCCAGTTTAAAAAATGGGCAGAAGACCTGAACAGACATTTTTACAAAGAAGACATACACATGAAACACACAAAGGAGAAGGCATGTCAAAAGATGTTCAACATCACTAATCATTGGAGAAATGCAAATTAAAACCACAATGAGATATCACCTCACACTTGTCAGAATGCTTTCATTAAAAAGAACACAAATAACAAGTGCTGGGTGTGGAGAAGAGGAAACACTCCCACACTGTTGGTGGGAATGTAAACTGGTACAGCCACTATAGAGAACAGTATGGAGGTTCCATAAAAAACTAAAAGTAGAGTTACCATATGACCCAGCAATCCCACTCCTGCACATATATCTGAAAAAGATGAAAACCCTAGGGCTTCCTTGGTGGCACAGTGGTTGAGAGTCTGCCTGCCGATGCAGGGGATGTGGGTTTGTGCCCTGGTCCGGGAAGATCCCGCCTGCCATGGAGCTGCTGGGCCTGTGCGCCATGGCCGCTGAGCCTGCGCGTCCGGAGCCTGTGCTCCGCAACAGGAGAGGCCACAACAGTGAGAGGCCCATGTACCACACACACACAAAAAAAGATGAAAACCCTAATTCAAAAAGACACATGCAGCACCAATGTTTATAACAGCACTATTTACAATAGCCAAGACATGGTAGCAACCTAATTGTCCACTGACAGAGGAATGGATAAAGAAGATGTGTGTGTGTGTGTGTGTGTGTGTGTGTGTGTGTGTATACACACATACACACACACACAATGGAATATTACTCAGCCACAAAAAAGAGTGAAATAATGCCATCTGCAGCAAAATGGATGGACCTAGACATTATCATACTAAGTGAAGTAAGTCAGAAAGAGAAAGACAAGTATCATATGATATCACTTATATGTGGAAAATCTAAAAAAAAAAATGGTACAAATGAACTTATTTACAAAACAGAAGTAGACTCACAGATGTAGAAAACCAACTTACGGTCACCAAAGGGGAAAGGTGTGGGGAAGGATAAATTAGGAGTTTGGGATTAGCAGATACAAACTACTGTATATAAAATAGATAAACAACAAGGACCTACTGTACAGCTCAAGAAACCATATTCAGTATCTTGTAATAACCTATAATGGAAAAGAATCTGAAAAGAATATATATATATATGAACACAAATAACACATATATATCTAAATCACTTTGCTGTACACCTGAAACTAACACAACATTGTAAATCAACTATACTTCAATTTTTAAAAAGTGGCCAACGTGGAAAAAAGAAAAGGAAACAGACTCACAGATATAGCGAACAAACTACTGGTTACCAGTGAGGAGAGGGAAGAAGTGAGGGGTAAGACAGGAGTAGGGGACTAAGAGGTACAAACTATTATGTATAAAATAAATAAGCTACAAGAATATATTGTACAACATGGGAAATAAAGCCAATATTTTATAATATCTATAAACGGAGTATAAACCTTAAAAATTGTGAATCACTATGCTGTACAACTGTAACTTACATAGTACTGTACATCAACTATATCTCAATAAAAGAAAAAGAAAAAAAGAAAGAATTCATCACAACAGTCTTATATAAACTACTTACATGTACAACTAGTACTGTTAAATGTACTCAAATGAAGAGGAAAGGAGCTGTAATTTAGTGAAGTCTAACCACTGTCGTGCAACAAAGGGTGAAATGCCATCTCTCTCAGTATCCTGCAATACGTATGGAGTGTAAAAAGTTAGGAGTCAACATATCTATTGACTTAATAATGCATTCGAATGAGAGGAATGGTTTGATAATTCCTAAACCAGTGTCTCCCACTCAGACTATCCACCAGTGAGTGTATATTTCACCAATTCCCCTTAGCTCCCTTCTCACCCTTTCCCCTCTTCAGTAACAGCTGCTCCTCTCGCTACCTCTACTATCCTTTACTGTTAGAGGTCATTATAGAGGATGGGAATGGGTGACATCTCTTTGTTATGTGCGGGTAGTACAAATTATACTGGGAAACACTATTTGGAGCCCAAGCATTTTGCAGTATTCAAGAAATAATAGAAATTCTACCTGCAGGATATAAATGGATTGAGTCACTAATTAACAAAGTGTGCTTCACAGGTCCCAGATGAAATTTTCACATTCCTTTTGCCTCCCTCCATTATCAGTGGCTTTCAAGCAATCATTCCTTTCACATCTAATCCGCTGCCGCACACTGAATTCCTAATTATAATTACCCGTAATCTTTTTTTCATAAGCAGATGGAACTAGGGTTCCACAATGGAACATTACCAATTCTAATCATTACACTTACTGGGTCAAATCTGCAGTCCTTACTTCCAATTGGGACTCGTTTACATCCAAAGTAGCTTATGGAGAAAGTAAAGTAGAAAGTTCCATACAGCTACTGATATATTTTCAAAAGTGGGTCTGGGTCTTCTATACCCAGCAGTGTTGATAAATGCTTTCTGCTACTAACCACAATTTTAGATACATCAGTATCAGGCACTAATCCTGAAACAATCCTATTAACATTCTTTATGTTCATTTCACTTAATGGTACATTAAAGGAAGGTGACATGAGAAAGACATTTTTCAAGTCACCTCAGGAAATGAAATCTACCACTACCTTGTAACAAATTCTAAAGTCTTTTTTGTCTGATATGTTTATTGCTACTCCAGCTTTCTTTTGATCTCCATTTGCATGGAATACTTTTTTCCATCCCCTCACTTTCAGTCTGTATGTGTCCCTAGGTCTCAAGTGGGTCTCTTGCAGACAGCATATATACAGGTCTTGTTTTTGCCAGTTTATGTTTTTTGGTTGGAGCATTTAATCCATTTACATTTAAGATAATTATCCATAAGTAAGTTCCTATTGCCATTTTCTTAGTTGTTTTGGGTTTGTTTCTGTAGGTCTTTTTTCTTCCCTTCCTCTCACCTTGTAACAAATTCAACATTGTTATTTCAAAACAAATAGTAATACAAAGGCAGAACTCTCTGATCAATTTAACCTATTTCATTTATTTCAAAACATAACTTAAAATGAATAATCAAATGTATTAATCAAAAAGTTCTATATGAAAGCTTGGGGTGGGTAGGGAGGAAAGGATGGACATCATCAAGATTTCCAGAGCATGTATATGTGTTCATGCATTCCCATAAGCCGTCTCCATGGACAAACTGACAGCATGAGGGTGAACTGTGGAACTGAAGTGCTCTGACACATCCATAACTACTGTTGCAGCTCAGCAGGAAAATGCATGAGACCAACTAAACACGTAGCTCATTTGAGTGGAAGTGTGTTTAATATTACAACGAAGTGTGTTTAATATTATGATATTCTGTAGTCTCCAATCTTGGGAATTAATATGTATATGCTAAATTTAACATCTGTAGTGACTTGCACACAAACAGCTTCAACTCACTGACTAATCCATGTACTTTTTTTTTTTTAACAACTTTATTGGAGTATAATTGCATTACAACGGTGTATTAGTTTCTGCTTTATAACAAAGTGAATCAGCTATACATATACATATATCCCCCAATCTACTCACTCTTGCATCTCCCTCCCACCTTCCCTATCCCACCCCTCTAGGTGGTCACAAAGCACTGAGCTGATCTCCCTGTGCTATGCGGCTGCTTCCCACTAGCTATTTTACATTTGGTAGTATATATAAGTCCATGCCACTCTCTCACTTCGTCCTAGCTTACCCTTCCCCCTCCCCGTGTCCTCAAGTCCATTCTCTAAGTCTGAGTCTTTATTCCTGTCCTGCCCCTAGGTTCTTCAAAACCACTTTTTTTTTTTTTAGATTCCATATATATGTGATAGCATACAGTATTTGTTTCTCTCTTTCTGACTTACTTCACTCTGTATGACAGACTCTAGGTCCATCCACCTCACTACAAATAACTCAATTTCATTTCTTTTTATGAGTAATATTCCATTGTATATATGTGCTACATCTTCTTTATCCATTCATCTGTCGATGGACACTTAGGTTGCTTCCATGTCCTGGCTATTGTAAATAGAGCTGCAATGAACATTGTGGTACATGACTCTTTTTGAATTATGATTTTCTCAGGGTATATGCCCAGTGCTGGGATCGCTGGATCGTATGGTAGTTCTATTTTTACTTTTTAAAAGAACCTCCATACTGTTCTCCATAGTCGCTCTATCAATTTACATTCCCACCAACAGTGCAAGAGGGTTCCCTTTTCTCCATACCCACTCCAGCATTTATTGTTGTGGATTTTTTGATGATGGCCATTCTGACTGGTGTGTGGTGATACCTCATTGTAGTTTTGATTTACATTTCTCTAATGATTAGTGATGTTGAGCATTCTTTCATGTGTTTGTTGGCAATCTGTATATCTTCTTTGGAGAAATGTCTATTTAGGTCTTCTGCCCATTTTTGGATTGGGTTGTTTGTTTTTTTGATATGAGCTGCTTGTATATTTTGGAGATGAATCCTTTGTCAGTTGCTTCATTTGCAAATACTTTCTCCCATTCTGAGGGTTGTCTTTTGGTCTTGTTTATGGTTTCCTTTGCTCTGCAAAAGCTTTTAAGTTTCATTAGGTCCCATTTGTTTATTTTTGTTTTTATTTCCATTTCTCTAGGAGGTGGGTCAAAAAGGATCTTGCTGTGATTTATGTCATAGAGTGTTCTATGTTTTCCTCTAAGAGTTTTATAGTGTCTGGCCTTACATTTAGGTCTTAATCCATTTTGAGTTTATTTTTGTGTATGGTGTTAGGGAGTGTTTTAATTTCATTCTTCTACATGTAGCTGTTCAGTTTTCCCAGCACCACTTATTGAAGAGGCTTTCTTTTCTCCATTGTATATTCTTGCCTTCTTTATCAAAACTAAGGTGGCCATATGTGCGAGGGTTTATCTCTGGGCTTTCTATCCTGTTCCATTGATCTATGTTTCAGTTTTTGTGCCAGTACCATACTGTCTTGATTACTGTAGCTTTGTAGTATAGTCTGAAGACCAGGAGCCTGATTCTTCCAGCTCTGTTTTTCTTTCTCAAGATTGCTTTGGCTATTCGGGGTCTTTTTTGTTTCCATACAAATTTCATACATTCTTTTTAATAAATGAGATTTCTTAAATACAAACCTTTGGTTTTCTTTTTACACATTCTAAGTCTGTTCATACATATCAATTCACAACAGAAGGAGAATTTTGTCAGACCACATTGTCCATTTTCATAGTTAATGTGTTCAAAGAAGAGACCTTGCTGTGTCCAAGAGGCTTGAGCTGGTTTCTGGCTTGAGCTGGCTAAATTCAATAAGTGTGGGGGACAGCATTCCAAATTGGGGGACCTGCTAATCCAAAAGGGAAAAATGTTGTTGAGACTGCTAATTGTTCAGGGGTAGAAATTATAGGAACTTAGCCAGAGCTCACAATTTGTGTTGGAGGCTACAAGTAATGAAATAGCATATACTATAGTACACTCAGGATTCTGTTATGCTAGTTCCTTGAAAATCTTCAAGAAAAAGACAAAAAAAGAAAGCCATATCCTGCTCTATTAACTGTTTTTGCATGAATATGTAATCTGTATGATTTCAATTCTGTCTTTAGTTAGCCTGATTTAAGGAAGAAAGTCACTAGAATGAAATAAAATGAAATAAAACAAAATAAAATAAAGCAATCATATGTCTCAATCACTATACTAAAATCTAAAGAGGATGGAGAACTTTTTAAAATGAGCCATACAAGAAATATAGTTGGGTAGTAAAACAACCAGTTTTCAGGTTGCTATGATACCTGGTACAGAGATGTAGAACATCTGCTTATACAGGATATAATTAAAATATTTTAATATTTTAAACTATTTCCCTAAAATAATTTTCTTAAATGCTTAAAGAGGCCAGTTTGGTAACTGAATGTGTTTGAGCTTACAAAATGATTCTTTTTACTCCTGAATGCTCCCTTGTGGTTTGACTATGAGGTTATATTATATTGTTTTAATGTGTCAGAACTCATACGGTAAAATCAGTATTTCCTCCTTCACAGTAGACAACTTGAGAAGGGATATACTTAATTCAGGATGCTGCCTTTGCTTAAAGGCATTCTTTTATTAAATATTAAAACAAAATTTCTGTTAATAGAATTATAGAAAAACAATGTCAAACAATATGGAAAGACATAGAAAAAAAGTAAAATTCAACCAATATCACAAATTGCAGAGATGCTACTCTTAATATTTTAGCAAATATCTTTCCACTTATTTATGCAAACTTATGTTATGTAAACAAAAAAATTACAAAAATATGATCCTACTATATATGTGGTTCCATAACCATTTTTCACTCCACAACATAAGAATCATTCAAAATAAGCAGTTTTATAAACCGTTATTTACTTAAATTCTTCTTTGATGGGTATTTCAGTGTTTTTTCCCCTTGATTTTTCATGATTATGAACAACTCTGCAACAAGCTCAATGCATTTTCAGAACAACATTTCAGAATTCTCTTCATATGCAAATATACACCCTCAGTTTTTGGAAACTGCACTCCACTGAGTGTATCTTTCCTTGGAAATACCCAAGTCTTTCAAAGCCAGGTCTGGTTAATAGGAGTAGCACTATTCCTGGCTACAACCGGCTGTGACTGACGGAGGAAATTCCGTGGAGTTCCATCCATCATATGCTTCTTAGGAGGCAGCACAATAGAGAGAGAAGGGCATAGACTTTGAGCCAGGCAGACCTATTTGCTTTGATAAGTAACTTTTATTGAAGTATAGCATATACACAGAAAAGTGCATGAATTCTAAATATATATCTTACTGGATTTTCACAGAATACACTGTATAACCAGAACTGGTATTTTCTTCTCCTTCTAATACTGCTTTCCATTCACTGCGTAATCCTGGACAAATCATCTCTCTGAGTCTAAACTGGGCATGATAATACCTGCCTTAAAGATGCACTGAGAGGATGAAATGAAATTATGTATACAAAGCTTCTAGTACTCAGTAAATAAATGACAGTTCCCTCCCCTCCTCTCCCCACACTACGAAGCACGTTCCAGCCATATCCCAATCAGCTCGTTCTGTCCCTTAACCTAAGGCCATCAAAAGCCTAGAACACCTTGCTCCCCTGACTGTTTGCATTACGAGCCTCTCCATTGTAAAATGAGTTCTTAATGTTTGGGAGGAATACAATCACATCAAGCATCCTAATTTAGAACCATAAGGTATTAACCAGTAAGAGATAAAGAGGCTCATCTCCATTAAGAAAAGTAGTCATTAGAATGACTTGCAAGTTTAATTCTGCTACTCGCTAAGTATTATTAAAAATATAATGAAAGGCAAAGCGCCCTCGGTTTTCACCAGGGCACCCAAAGAAGCCAGGTGCAGTCTCCCTCAGCAGCTCCAAGTTTGTTATATCCTCAAGCATAAAATCTATTTTCATTCAAAAAGCCAAAATCAAGGATTTTGGGTAGCAAAGAGTGAAATTGAGCTTATTTTTTTGCCATTGCTGCTAAAGCCATACAAGGGCTGAATGCAGTATCCTCAAGTCCAAATGAGAGTCAGCAACACCCAACACTTCCATGATTCTATCTAATCTGTGAGGCCTCAACCATCTCTCAGGGGCTACTCTATTATGACAACATTTAGCAATGCAGTAAGCAGACTGTCAAATGCTAATAGTCACAAAAGCAAACAGACAGCACAATAACTTAAAAAAACAGGGCTTCCCTGGTGGCGCAGTGGTTGAGAGTCCTCCTGCGATGCAGGCGACACGGGTTCGTGCCCCGGTCCGGGAAGATACCACGTGCCGCGGAGCGGCTGGGCCCGTGGGCCATGGCCGCTGCACATCTGGAGCCTGTGCTCCGCAACGAGAGAGGCCACAACAGTGAGAGGCCCGCGTACCGCAAAAAAAAAAAAAAGCTTCTAAGGTTTGAATCCTACTGTGTGCCAGGCTCTCTGTCATGTAAGCTCTTTACACACTATCACTTTCTTTTTCCCTCACAACAGATCTTTGTGGAGGTTTCCTTATCTCTATTTTGCAGGTGGAGAAATTGAGGCTTAGAGAGATGAAGTTACCTGTCCAAGATCACATAGAAAAGATGACTGAAGATTCAAGCCTAGGCCAAGGAGAGACTATTGAGCATTTAAGCCTGGGTCTGTTGGACTCCAAAGTGTTTGTCTCTAAAAACCAGATGGCCAGAAAAGTTGCCTTTGTCCACTCTGATGTTTCATACAAAGTATTACACTTTGTCCCTGATGTCTACAGAAATTTTAAAAACTAATCAATCCCTTTGGGGTGGGAAAACACTTTGATATTGTAAGGACAGGAAAAACTGCCTTAACCAAAAGACTTCTCTGATGAAAACATTTGTTGCTAGAATTTTTCTAGTTATTTTGTTTTTAGTTAGCAGGTAATTAATAATGATATAAACAACATGAAGACAGGGAAATGCTTTTGAAGTGGTGTTGTCTGTAATAATTTTCTCCATTTCTTTGAATGCTTTTCATTTCAAGACCGCAGGAGAGGCATCTCAGTGTAACTACCACTCCATATGAAGCTAAGAAGTGGTGGAAATTTCATATGGAAATTTTAATAATCCCTTTCTCTCCAAAGCCAATTATTTTTCTTTCCTACTTGGAACGAGCCCAACCCATTTGACTTCCAGCCATGCGCTTGGAGGTTGGTTGGAAAGCTGTAACGAGCAGAGGCTGCCAGCATGTCAGGTTCCATTGTGTTTGTGTGACTGCTGATCAGAGCGATGAAACAAGGATTAGCTTCATTCTTATCACTATGAATAAATGTGATCGTGTGACAACACTGGAGCTTTCATCATTTATTAAAAAGGAAAGGAAGAAATGTAAAAGTGGCTATACAACCCTTATCAAAAAGTCTGCTTGTTCCCTGAGGTCAGCAGTTGATATTACTTTTGTATTATTTAGGTTGTTGTGAATAAAAAGCTTTATTAATACAAGCATCAATCCAAGGAAAACCATGCTCATCTCACTATAGTTTTAGAGGACATACTATGAACGGTTTTCTCCAGCCAAATCTTTCACTCAGAATTGAAAAAGACCATAGAAAACAAAAGGTTCATTTGGGAAACTATAGAATATTGATGTATTTAACATTCAGTTCAATTGAATCAATTATTTAATTAACTGGAGGTTATGTGGAAGTGAGATATAACGTGACACTCCAAGGACATCTGGAATCTCTCTCTCTCACATACACACACACACGCACAGGAAGAGAGAAAAAGAGAGAGAGAAAGGCTTCAATTAGTAGTCCTTGAGGTTTGTGAATGTTATGAGTTTAAGAGTTTAAATTCATTGGCTTGTGCAGTTTTCAGTCCCAAGTTCCTATAAAACAGGAGACATTATAGTTGGAGAAGGCAGGTCAGAGCACTAGCTGTTTCTTCCCAGAACCTTCGACCTGCACAATGTGACTGAAAAGTATCTGGGAAGAGAGTTTGGGAAGGGCTTCCTGTTTGTCCTCATTTATTAGACTCTTCTTCTCATTCCCAGCACACACACATAAAACACAACATGAATGCCATATAATGTGCTGTCTCTGATTTGCCAGAATGATTTTATGTTTGTTTTCCATCTGAGGTCATTTCTGAACATATCCAGACATTGTTCCTGAAGACGTGAACTCATTTCTGTCCCTCAGAGGTCATCTTCCATAATGCCCTGGCACACTGAGGAAGTGGATTCCAGCCTGCTGTAGCAATGGTGACCATCCCCACCATGAACTATCTTAACCCATGAGGAAGTTAAAACTTCAAGTATCTGCTGCTTTGTTTATTAAGTCTCGACCTAAAAGTGGGTCCCAAAAATGCCTCTCAATTCCTGCAGGCCATTTGGAAGTCAATTTTTATCTCCTCCCACAGCACTCTTCTCGCAAATGCTACACTGGCAAGAGGAACAGCTGGCTCATCTCAGTCCCTCTGGTGAAGAGCTGCTTCCCAACGGGCAAAGAATGGGTTCTGAGCAGCCAGCCTCCCCTTCTACTCCCCAGAGAGGTTACAGTGACAGGGCTGGAGTCAATGGAGTCGGAGGGATAGGTTCCAGGCTGAGCGAGGCACCAGAGTACCTTCCCTTCTGGGCCACACACAGCCTTCCTCTCTTCCCTCTGAGCTTCTCCCCTTACCCTTTCTCCCTCACACTCCTGAAGCTTCAGTACACTTGAGTGGGAAAGGCAAAGTGTGCAGAGACAGTAAAATTATGAAGTTTCTTCTTTGACATGCTCTACACCAAACCCATAGCTTTTACCCCAAAGCCAACTCCCCTTCCATAGGCCTATCTCCATCAGTGACAGTTACCATTAGCCTAACTGCCTGATTTCTCCTGATCTTTGCCTCTTCAGCTTAATTGAAGCTCCCTGTAGCTCACAGTTAGGTTACCGAAATGGATTGAATCAATCAAGGTCCATTGAGGGAAAAAGAAACCACTCCAAGTGTTCAAGAGAGAGGGAATTTAACACAGGGCCTCATATATACAAGTGCTGGAAGAGTTGAGAAACCAAGAGCAAACAAGGAGGTAACCCAGAGATTAGCACAGTAGGTAGTTAACTACATTCCCACAAAAGGAGGAAGTGATGTTACCAGTACCCAAGGGCCAGAGTCATGGAAGAAGCTAGAACCACAACAAGCCTGTTTCGCAGAAGCTGGAGCCACAAAGCAAACACAACATAGCTGCAGAATCTCACCCATCTCCTAACAGTGCCTCCCATTGGCCAGAATTGGAGCTGGGAAATAGGCAGCAGGGGTTGAACCCTCTGCCATACAAAGAAGGGGAAACAAGGAACAAATCTGGTAGCAAAAAGGCCAAGAACCAGCTCATAAGCTAAATATACTCTATTATGTTTAGTTCCCACAATAAATAACTGATACTGTCATTCTACATTGTAGGAAATTAAGTCTCAAGAGGATAAGTAACATACCTGGGGTCAAATGGTGCAGCCAAGATTTGAACCTTGATCTCTCCAACTCTAAACTCCTTTTTCTTTCCCCTGCTTCACTGCTTTCTCTTGCCAGTAACTCTTCAGCTATAATATTTACACCATAATAGGGTATAGTCTCAAAGTGTAAACAAGAATGTTAAGTTTTCTTAACATTAGAATAAATTCATTATTTCTAAGTTTTTCTAATTAAGAAAGTAGTAACATCTATAAACCATAGACTCATAAGCATTAAAAATGTAAAACTATGTTAACATTAGCAAGAGCAGGGTAAAGTGTATACAGGCTCTACCTATTCTATCTTTACAATTTTTCTATAAAAATTATTGCAAAATAAAAAGTTTATTTTTTAAAACCCACTGAATGTTTAATGTCTCCATCGATATGGAATAACGGTGTGTTTGCTCCTCTTGTCGTCCATTTCTCAGTCCCCTTTCCAATGACTTTGTTCATTGTTCAGAGCTTTCTTGTCATCCCTGATCCCTCAAATTGATTGCATTTTGTGTTCAAGCCAGGAAACTCCAGCAATGTGAACTTGAAAGAGACAGAACTCACTTAGCTTACTTTCCACTCTCTACATTGTGGTTGAAATGTTTCCCCTTCAAACAATTACACTGCATAGCACTTTCAAATGTAACTACTTGAAGAAAACCAATTTTAGAAAATCAAAAATAGCCCACAAAGGTGTTGACTGGGTAACAAACTGCTTCATCTAGGATTCTAGAAGCTTCTAAAGAGAGTTTCCAGATGTTCTTTAGCATATGAGAGAAAATAAAGGAAGAATTAGAAAAGAAGAGGCAAGGAGATCAATATAGTATAAGACAGAGACTTTTGGGGGTGAAGGCCAGAGAGGAATTTTTAATTCCAGATCATTTCATATCAGCCAAATTGCCAAATGAATGATACCTGACATATGTAAGTCTTAATTTAAATACCACCATCTAAGTCAAAGGAATGTTATGAGACTTATATTTTAAAACCTTCTCACAGCACACATCAGACAAAACAATCTTTTAACAGTCTGCTTTAAACTAAAAGCGTTCTATTAAGTGTTTTCTTCTTTTCTTTTTATTACTCCCAAGTTTCCCAAAATAGTACCTTTGCTGGATATTCCTTTTATACACTTAAAGATACCTTTTTTTCTTTTCTTTCTTCTCCCCCCCCCCGCCACTCCCTACAACCCACCACTTCCCAGGGATGCAAGAGAGATAAAGGATCTTTAAGCATCTACATATTAGTCATGTTATTGGATAATGGAAAGAGTTATTTTTACTTTTCTGGTAAAGTCTGTTTTCCTCAAGTCTCTTATTTCTTCCACATCTCACCTACCATTCTCTACATACAATAATAACCATGAAGAAAGAAGAAGAAGAAAAAAAACAGGCCTTGAAGCCATTTCCACAGCCTTACCAGGCAAGGGTGAGCCAGAACACCTTCCATATCAGACTGAACACAACAGGAGGCAAGTTTCAAATCACAACCCTCACCTCCTCACCCCTCCCTAACCAGCCCAGCCTGTGAGGCCCACACTCATCCAGGTGCTGGGGTATTCATCCTTGTCAAAGTCGTCCTCACAGTTTTCATACAAGCTCTTCCAGGATGCAGTGACACTGTGGGTGATAGATGTGCCCAGCAACTCTTCATATCTACCAGTCTTCAGTTATAAAAAGACAGGTTTTCTTGGCACCCTCTTACTCTCTTCTCAGCAGAATCTTTCAGGCTCCCAGTCCATCATTACTGGCACAGGCCCACCCACTTTCATTGTTCAATGGAAGGTGCCATCTATTAATAATGTTGAAGTCAGGGATGGTATGACCACCACACAGTAGTAAACTGGAGGTGCCAAGTTTCACTCAAAAGGCGTGAAAGATGCTGTGATTTATAGCAATCCTAATGAGCTGGAGATTCTGGACCTGTAAGCCCCTGCTGCTTCTGCAGCCTCTGCCAGCTCTACTGCCACGTCCCGGGCTATTGGACAGCACCCCCTCCCCCTTAGGGGAATTTATGGTTAAACTGCATTCAAAGGCTTCCTGTGCCATCCACTTTTCTTTAAAAGGCAACACTCATCAGGAGAGTCCATTTGGGGAAATGAGAGAAAGGGTCCTATCTTTGCTTTCTCTCTTTTGCTCTATGACTTCTCTCCAAAGGATTCCCCACTAGCTCTATAGTGAAATAAAATCAGGAGGTAATTTTATTTATTTACTATTTGCATCAGATATTCTTCTATGAAAGGTTTAGAGGAGAGAGCCAGAAAGCTTCAGGGGCTGTTGGTTAAGAGAAAAGATTTACGCTGCTGTATTTGAGGCACTTGATGTTCCTTCCCTCCAGGAATGTGATCTGTCATCAGCCACAAGTAGGAGCAGACGAAACAATCCCGGTGACTCCCAAACCATGCAGATGTGCTCATACCCCTTGAGCTCCCTGCTTTACTTCAGGTAATTCTTCTGAGCACTAAACACTCAACCCTGTAATGGAATGGAATCACAGAAACCAGGCTGACCAAAATGGCACCTTAGTTCCTTTATGTTCTGCCACCACCCACCTGCTCCCTCTCCCCATGCTTCTTGCTACTCAGCTAGTGTTCTAACTCTAGACATAAACCATTCACTCCATCCAAGCTCTTCTTCCACAGGAACCATGCTTGTTCAACTCCTAAAGTCACCATCTTGTTCCGCTAGCAAACCAAATTCATACTCTTCTCAGAAACTGAGATTAAATGCAATATTCTCCACGAACTTTTTCCCAGCTAATCCAGGCCACCACACTGACCTCTCCTTTCTTTTGATTCTTATGGCATTTGGTATTTGGTACAGTGTGATGAAATGATTCTACTCTACAAGGTTCTTAATCTGCCAACATGCACATGGAAGACTTATGCAAAGTGAATGGGCACTCCACTCTCTGAATTCCATCTCCATGCCCTGTAACAGCCATTTCAATATAGAGAAGAAACACCCCACTGTTTAAAGTTAGGACCTGATTTTTTTATAACGCAAGAAAGTCAAGGTATAAGACTAAATGCAAATTAAACAAATTAGATACAACATGTTGTGTTGCTCATGTGTGCACGTAGTTTCACATCACTTTATAATTGCTTCTAGTGCCCCTTCCAAGTTCACCCTTCTCCCTACATACGTTCAGTTATGTGCCAGGTTATTTCTCTCAACTCCATGTAGTCCTTGAAGATAGAGATTCACTATGTTTTGAGCCCAAGGCTCCCCACCTGTGTTATTAAAATTAGTTTCTGCAGAAGCAGTTGTGGGGGCATCCCTATACATGGATCACAGAACTATCCTAAAGTAACTGCCTCTTTCTTAGCCTATAAGCAACAAAGCCTAGTTCAGCATACTTTCTGACTCTACGATTTCTGGAAAAGCCCCAGACTCCATAAGAACTCTGGATAATCTACATCTCACCATATAACTGTGTGGCAAAAAGCTGGCGCTCCCATTTCTAAGTTATAAAGTCAAAAAAGTATCTCATATATTAGTGTCCTCACACTGCACTTTTGAGAACTCTGGCTCTGACCAGATTGAAATAACTTTCAATTCATATACATTTATGATACAGAATATAGGAGATTTTTTTTTGCTACTATTACACAATTAGTCCTTGATTATAAAGTGTTATATTTTTCTCTGGTTATTTCATTTACATATGTCTTGTCTGAAGAATTCTGCAAGGAAGTGAACACGTTTTTCACTTCTTTTCTGTCTCCCTTAGCATCTTGGTAATTTGATTCTATATTGAGATGTAAAGAAATTGTATGCTATCAGGTTTAAAGAATACTAGAAGGGAAGGCCCTAGTTTGACTTAAACTAGGAGCTGACAAACTTTTTCAGTAAAAAGCTAGTCAATATTTTAAGCTTTTGGTCCATATAGCTTCTGTTGAAACTACTTAACTCTGCCATTGTAGTGTGAAAGCAGCCATAAATAATAGGTAAATAAATGAATGTAGCTGTGTCCCAATAAAACTTTATTTATAAAAACAGGGGACAGGTTATACTAGGCCTACAGGCCATAGTTTGTCAACCTCAAACTTAAACTGTGAAAACATCAAAAAAGACAAATGGTATATAAGAACTCCACCAGTCAACACTGTAATTCAAACTCAACTCCACAAGAAGTTTTTGATTGCTAATTGAATTGAAATTAAGAGTGGTAAGATATATATACCTCAGTGAAGATCTCTATCAAATTAAGTGGTACACCTGTGCCCTGGCAGGGCTCACTTCCAAGATTTTTGTGCCCCTGAGTATTTTATTTTATTCCTGAGTATTTTATTCCAGAGATAACTGCAGCTAAAGTCAATGAGGCACTTATGTACTATTACTGACAATTTTCATTTGTTTTTATGTTTCATTTAAGTCCGGATAAATCAGTTCTAAAGCAAATGCCTATGCATTAAAAATTAACAGTTGAGGGCTTCCGGGAAGATGGCAGAAAAGTAAGATGCGGAGATCACCTACCTCCCCACAGATACACCAGAAATACATCTACACGTGGAACAACTCCTACAGAACACCTACTGAATGCTGGCAGAAAACCTCAGACCTCCCAAAAGGCAAGAAACCCACCCCGCGTACCTGGGTAGGGCAAAAGAAAAAAGAAAAAACAGAGACAAAAGGATAGGGACAGGACCTGCACCAGTGGGAGGGAGCTGTGAAGGAGGAAAGGTTTCCACACACTAGGAAGCCCCTTCGCGGGCGGAGACTGCGGGTGGCGCAGGGGGACAGCTTCGCAGCCGCGGAGGACAGCACAGCAACAGAGGAGCGGAGGGCAAAGCGGAGAGATCCCGCACAGAGGATCGGTGTCGGACCGGCACTCACCAGCTCGAGAGGCTTGTCTGCTCACCCGCCGGGGCGGGCGGGGCTGGGAGCTGAGGCTCGGCTTCGGTTGGAGCGCCAGGAGAGGACTGGGGTTGGCGGCGTGAACACAGCCTGCAGGGGGTTAGTGCGCCACGTCTGGCCGGGAGGGAGTCCGGGGAAAAGTCTGGAGCTGCCGAAGAGGCAAGAGACTTTTTCTTCCCTCTTTGTTTCCTGGTGCACGAGGAGACGGGATTAAGAGCGCTGCTTAAAGAAGCTCCAGAGACGGGCGCGAGCCGCGGCTAAAAGCGCGGAGCCCAGAGACGGGCATAAGACGCTAAGGCTGTTGCTGCCACCACCAAGAAGCCGGTGTGTGAGCACAGGTCACTATCCACACCCCCATTCCGGGGAGCCTGTGCAGCCCGCCACTGCCAGGGTCCCAGGATCCAGGGACAACTCACCCTGGAGAATGCACAGCGAACCTCACGCTGGTGCAACACCACGCCGGCCTCTGCCGCCGCAGGCTCGCCCCGCCCTCTGTGCCCCTCCCTCCCCACAGCCTGAGCGACCAAGAGCCTCCGAATCAGCGGCTCCTTTAACCCCTTCCTGTCTGAGCGAAGAACAGACGCCCTCCGGGGACCTACACGCAGAGGCGGGGCCAAATCCAAAGCTGAGCCCCTGGGAGCTGTGCAAAAAAGAAGAGAAAGGGAAATCTCTCCCAGCAGCCTCAGAAGCAGTGGATTAAAGCTCCAAAATCAACTTGATGTACCCTGCATCTGTGGAATACATGAATAGACAACGAATCATCCCAAATTAAGGAGGTGGACTTTGACAGCAAGATTTATGATTTTTTCCCCTTTTCCTCTTTTTGTGAGTGTGTATGTGTATGCTTCTGTGTGAGATTTTGTCTGTATAGCTTTGCTTCCACCATTTGTCCTAGGGTTCTATCTGTCCGTTTTTTCTGTTTGTTTTTATTTTTTCTTAATAATTATTTTTTTATTTTAATAAGTTTATTATATTTTATCTTACTTTATTTTACTTTATCTTCTTTCTTTCTTTTTTCCTTCCTTCCCTCCTTCCTTCCTTCCTTCCTCCCTCCTTCCCTCCCTTCTTTTTTTCTTTCTTTCTTTCTTTCTTTCCTTCTTTCTTTCTTTCTACTTCTACTAATTCTTTCTTTCTACTTTTTCTCCCTTTTATTCGGAGCCGTGTGGATGAAAGGCTCTTGGTGCTATAGCCAGGAGTCAGTGCTGTGCCTCTGAGGTGGGAGAGCCAACTTCAGGACACTGGTCCACAAGAGACCTCCCAGCTCCACATAATATCAAACAGCAAAATTCTCCCAGAGATCTCCATCTCAACACCAGCACCCAGCTTCACTCAACGACCAGCAAGCTACAGTGCTGGACATCCTATGCCAAACAACTAGCAAGACAGGAACACAACCCCACCCATTAGCAGAGAGGCTGCCTAAAATCAGAAGTCCACAGACACCCCAAAACACACCAACACACGTGGACCTGCCCACCAGAAAGACAAGATCCAGCCTCATCCACCAGAACACAAGCACTAGTCCCCTCCACCATGAAGCCTACACAACCCACTGAACCAACCTTAGCCACTGGGGACAGACACCAAACACAACGGGAACTACGAACCTGCAGCCTGCAAAAAGGAGACCCCAAACACAGTAAGATAAGCAAAATGAGAAGACAGAAAACCACACAGCAGATGAAGGAGCAAGTAAAAAACCCACCAGACTTAACAAATGAAGAGGAAATAGGCAGTCTACCTGAAAAAGAATTCAGAATAATGATAGTAAAGATGATCCAAAATCTTGGAAATAGAATGGACATAATGCAAGAAACATTTAACAAGGACCTAGAAGAACTAAAGATGAAACAAACAACGATGAACAACACAATAAATGAAATTAAAAATACTCTAGATGGGATCAATAGCAGAATAACTGAGGCAGGAGAACGGATAAGTGACCTGGAAGATAAAATAGTGGAAATAACTACTGCAGAGCACAATAAAGAAAAAACAATGAAAAGAACTGAGGACAGTCTCAGATACCTCTGGGACAACATAAAATGCACCAACATTCGAATTATAGGGCTTCCAGAAGAAGAAGAGAAAAAGAAAGGGACTGAGAAAATATTTGAAGAGTTGAAAACTTCCCTAATATGGTAAAAGAAATAGTTAATCAAGTCCAGGAAGCACAGAGAGTCCCATACAGGATAAATCCAAGGAGAAATACGCCAAGACACATATTAATCAAACTGTCAAAAATTAAATACAAAGAAAACATATTAAAAGCAGCAAGGGAAAAACAACAAATAACACACAAGGGAATCCCCATAAGGTTAACAGCTGATCTTGCAGCAGAAACTCTGCAAGCCAGAAGGGACTGGCAGGACATATTTAAACTGATGAAGGAGAAAAACCTGCAACCAAGATTACCCAGCAAGGATCTCATTCAGACTTGATGGAGAAATTAAAACCTTTACAGACAAGCAAAAGCTGAGAGAGTTCAGCACCACCAAACCCGCTTTACAACAACTGCTAAAGGAACTTCTCTAGGCAAGAAACACAAGAGAAGGAAAAGACCTGCAATAACGAACCCAAAACAATTAAGAAAATGGGAATAGGAACACACGTATTGATAATTACCTTAAATGTAAATGGACTAAATGCTCCCACCAAAAGACACAGATTGGCTGAATGGATACAAAAACAAGACCCATATATTTGCTGTCTACAAGAGACCCACTTCAGACCTAAAGACACATACAGACTGAAAGTAAGGGGATGGAAAAAGATATTTCATGCAAATGGAAACCAAAAGAAAGCTGGAGTAGCAATTCTCATATCAGACAAAACAGACCTTAAAATAAAGACTATTAGAAGAGACAAAGAAGGACACTACATAATGATCAAGGGATCGATCTAAGAAGAAGATATAACAATTGTAAATATTTATGCACCCAACATAGGAGCACCTCAGTACATAAGGCAAATACTAACAGCCATAAAAGGGGAAATCGACAGTAACACAATCATAGTAGGGGACTTTAACACCCCACTTTCACCAATGGAAACATCATCCAAAATGAAAATAAATAACGAAACACAAGCTTTAAATGATACATTAAACAAGATGGATTTAATTGATATTTATAGGACATTCCATCCAAAAACAACAGAATACACATTTTTCTCAAGTGCTCATGGAACATTCTCCAGGATAGATCATATCTTGGGTCACAAATCAAGCCTGGTTAATTTGGGAAAATTGAAACTGTTTCAAGTATCTTTTCTGGCCACAACGCTATGAGACTAGATATCAATTACAGGAAAAGATCTGTAAAAAATACAAACACATGGAGGCTAAACAATACACTACTTAATAACGAAGTGATCACTGAAGAAATCAAAGAGGAAATTAAAAAATACCTAGAAACGAATGACAATGGGGACACGACGACCCAAAATCTATGGGATGCAGCAAAAGCAGTTCTAAGAGGGAAGTTTATAGTAATACAATCCTACCTTAAGAAACAGGAAACATCTCGAATAAACAACCTAACCTTGCACCTCAAGCAATTAGAGAAAGAAGAACAAAAAAACCCCAAAGCTAGCAGAAGGAAAGAAATCATAAAAATCAGATCAGTAATAAATGAAAAAGAAATGAAGGAAACAATAGCAAAGATCAATAAAACTAAAAGCTGGTTCTTTGAGAAGAAAAACAAAATTGATAAACCATTAGCCAGACTCATCAAGAAAAAAAGGGAAAAGACTCAAATCAATAGAATTAGAAATGAAAAAGGAGAAGTAACAACTGACACTGCAGAAATACAAAAGATCATGAGAGAGTACTACAAGCAATTCTATGCCAGTAAAATGGACAACCTGGAAGAAATGGACAAATTCTTAGAAATGCACAACATGCCAAGACTGAATCAGGAAGAAATAGAAAATATGAACAGACCAATCACAAGCACTGAAATTGAAACTGTGATTAAAAATCTTCCAACAAACAAAAGCCCAGGACCAGATGGCTTAACAGGCGACTTCTATCAAACATTTAGAGAAGAGCTAACACCTATCCTTCTCAAACTCTTCCAAAATACAGCAGAGGGAGGAACACACCCAAACTTATTCTACGAGGCCACCATCACCTTGATACCAAAACCAGACAAAGATGCCACAAAAAAAGAAAACAACAGACCAAAATCTCTGATGAACATAGATGCAAAAATCCTCAACAAAATACTAGCAAACAGAATCCAACAGCACATTAAAAGGATCATACACCATGATCAAGTGGGGTTTATTCCAGGAATGCAAGGATTCTTCAATATATGCAAAACAATTAATGTGATAAACCATATTAACAAATTGAAGGAGAAAAACCATATGATCATCTCAATAGATGCAGAGAAAGCTTCTGACAAAATTCAACACCAATTTATGATAAAAACCCTGCAGAAAGAAGGCATAGAGGGAACTTTCCTCAACATAATAAAGGCCATATATGACAAACCCACAGCCAACATCGTCCTCAATGGTGAAAAAACGAAACCATTTCCACTAAGATCAGGAAAAAGACAAGGTTGCCCACTCTCACCACTCTTATTCAACATAGTTTTGGAATTTTTAGCCACAGCAATCAGAGAAGAAAAGGAAATAAAAGGAATCCAAATCAGAAAAGAAGAAGTAAAGCTGTCACTGTTTGCAGATGACATGATACTATAC
This sequence comes from Monodon monoceros, assembly GCF_005190385.1. Lineage (NCBI taxonomy): Eukaryota > Metazoa > Chordata > Mammalia > Artiodactyla > Monodontidae > Monodon > Monodon monoceros. The sequence goes on from NW_021703772.1 coordinate 37,245,993, forward strand.
ATAGAGAATCCTAAAGATGCTACCAGAAAACTACTAGAGCTAATCAAGGAATTTGGTAAAGTTGCAGGATACAAAATTAATGCACAGAAATCTCTTGCATTCCTATACACTAATGATGAAAAATCTGAAAGAGAAATCAAGAAAACACTCGTATTTACTACTGCAACAAAAAGAACAAAGTATCTAAGAATAAACCTACCTAAGGAGACAAAAGACCTGTATGCAGAAAATTATAAGACACTGATGAAAGAAATTAAAGATGATACAAGTAGATGGAGAGATATACTATGTTCTTGGATATGAAGAATCAACATTGTGAAAATGACTCTACTACCCAAAGCAATCTACAGATTCAATGCAATCCCTATCAAACTACCACTGGTATTTTTCACAGAACTAGAACAAAAAATTTCACAATTTGTATGGAAACACAAAAGACCCCAAATAGCCAAAGCAATCTTGAGAACGAAAAATGGAGCTGGAGGAATCAGGCTCCCTGACTTCAGACTATACTACAGAGCTACAGTAATCAAGACAGTATGGTACTGGCACAAAAACAGCAAGAGAGATCAATGGAACAGGATAGAAAGCCCAGAGATAAACCCATGCACATATGGTCACCTTATCTTTGATAAAGGAGTCAGGAATGTACAGTGGAGAAAGGACAGCCTCTTCAATAAGTGGTGCTGGGAAAACTGGACAGGTACATATAAAAGTATGAGATTAGAACACTCCCTAACACCATCCACAAAAATAAGCTCAAAATGGATTAAAGATCAAAATGTAAGGCCAGAAACTATCAAACTCTTAGAGGAAAACATAGGCAGAACACTCTATGCCATAAATCACAGCAAGATCCTTTCTGACCCACCTCCCAGAGAAATGGAAATAAAAACAAAAAGAAACAAATGGGACCTAATGAAACTTAAAAGCTTTTGCACAGCAAAGGAAACCATAAACAAGACCAAAAGACAACCCTCAGAATGGGAGAAAATATTTGCAAATGAAGCAACTGACAAAGGATTCATCTCCAAAATTTACAAGCAGCTCATGCAGCTCAATAACAAAAACACAAACAACCCAATCCAAAAATGGGCAGAAGACCTAAATAGACATTTCTCCAAAGAAGATATACAGACTGCCAACAAACACATGAAAGAATGCTCAACTTCATTAATCATTAGAGAAATGTAACTCAAAACTACAATGAGATATCATCTCACACCCGTCAGAATGGCCATCATCAAAAAATCTAGAAGCAACAAATGCTGAAGAGGGTGTGTAGAAAAGGGAACCCTCTTGCACTGTTGGTGGGAATGTAAATTGATACAGCCACTGTGGAGAACAGTATGGAGGTTCCTTAAAGAACTAAAAATAGAACTACCATATGACCCAGCAATCCCACTACTGGGCATATACCCTGAGAAAACCATAATTCAAAAAGAGTCATGTACCTCAATGTTCATTGCAGCTCTATTTACAATAGCCCGGAGATGGAAGCAACCTAAGTGTCCATCATCGGATGAATGGATAAAGAAGATGTGGCACATATATACAATGGAATATTACTCAGCCGTAAAAAGAAACGAAATTGAGCTATTTGTAATGAGGTGGATAGACCTAGAGTCTGTCATACAGAGTGAACTAAGTCAGAAAGAGAAAGACAAATACCGTATGCTAACACATATATATGGAATCTAAGAAAAAAAAATGTCATGAAGTACCTAGGGGTAAGAAAGGAATAAAGACACAGACCTACTAGAGAATGGACTTGAGGATATGGGCAGGGCGAAGGGTAAGCTGTGACAAAGCGAGAGAGAGGCATGGACATATATACACTACCAAACGTAAAACAGATAGCTAGTGGGAAGCAGCCGCATAGCACAGAGAGATCAGCTCGGTGCTTTGTGACCACCTGTAGGGGTGGGATAGGGAGGGTGGGAAGGAGGGAGACGCAAGAGGGAAGAGATATGGGAACATATGTATATGTATAACTGTTTCACTTTGTTATAAAGCAGAAACTAACACACCATTGTAAAGCAATTATACTCCAATAAAGATGTAAAAAAAAAAAAAATTAACAGTTGAGTCCTTGGCAGCCCCATTGATTACTGGCAATTAAAATTCTTTACTCCAGAATGCATATCCATGAATATCTTCCCCCTTCTCTCCCACTCCTAGTTACTTCTCAAGTTCTTGTATTAAATATAAGTCAATGCAAAATAATTATTCCTTTTGTCCTCAATTTCAAAATGGAAATTCTATAAAGCAAAATGAACTGACACATCAAATATTTCCACAGTTAAAAAAACAGTGAAAGTATCCTATGTAATAAAAATTAGGACAACATATCCAAATTACAAATGGTTTAACTTTCCACCTAAAATAATGCAATGTTTCATATCCTCTACATTCCTAAGATTCATAACCCTCAAAAAACTAGAGTATTAAATAAAGCTCAATAAACGCTGGAAAATTAAAGCAAATCTGACTTGAATAGTCAGTTGATTCACTCTAATGGACATTTGATTTCCACTAGAAAGCATAATGCAAAAAACCATACATAAATGTTAAAAGGAAAATAATCTGACAACATGAAAGGACTTATCACCCAAAATTAACTCCTACATTTCGCGCTGTAAGTAAACAATTAAAGCCAAGGTAGAAAAATAAATTTTACCTATACTTAGAGTTAATCTTAAAAAGAATTTAGTATAAATCATAATAGAGTTAAAGCATATCATCTAAAGATCACAGGCAATGGGGACTATACTCAGTGCAACCACATTTTTCTGAGTAGAAAGTTAGTGGAGGTAGCAAATTAGCCAGCCTTTCTACTTCCCACAGAAATTAAGCTTTCTGCTAACTCTTATGTTGTGTGCTACCTCCTTAACCCTTTCTTGCTGACTTTAGACAGTTTTCAGAAAATGAAACTACAATTAGAAGTGAATTGACCTACTGAAGTAGGAAACAAAGGTATGTTTAATATGATTCCAGTTTCAAAAAAAAAAAAAAAAACCCCACCAAAAAATAAGCAAATAGTGGTATTCTGCAGGAAGTTGGAGCAATTTTTACTTCTTTTCTCCTTTTCTCTATTTTTCAAATTTTCTGCCATTATAATGCCTCACTTTTACAAATCAGTAGAAAATAAGAGTGTAAAGACCTACTAAGGTCCTCACAATTTGCATCACTTTTATCCCTTATTATTTATACATAGTTTTTATACAATAAAACTGCTGCTATAACACATATATGAAAATCAGTCCCAATATACAGAAACAACCCCTTCATAAGTTAATATAAACTTGAGTTTCACAGGATTCCTCCTGAGCTGAGAGCAAAGTTCCTTATATAGTTCAATTACAGTGTGGACCAGTTAGGGTCTCATGCAAAACGCCATCTGCTAGCTCATTAATGTGCTTTTTAAGGACTTTTAAAAATATTGTCCTTCACAGAGATTACTAGGAGAAGCCACTGTGAATGGATGGCAGGTTTCAGCCACACTGTCAGAAACCCAAGGCTGAGTCCAGCAAGCCTATAGCTGAATGCGTGGAAGGGTAAAATACTGCCAGAACTGGCACTTCAATGCTTTTTATTTCATATTTAGGAAGTCTTACCAAAGTGACATAAAGCTTATTAGATATGTGACTAACTTGTACTCAGCCTAAATTGTATTTCTAAGTAAATAATACACCAGTATACTTTGAGTAAATGGCATGTAATTTCACCCATGTGTTTTTTTGCCAAAAAAAAAAATTTTTTTTTGGAAATCTCTGTTTATAACAAGCCACTGTGTCCAAGTACTAACGGGCAATGCCTGGGCCTCTCCATCTGAAGGTCCTGCTCCATCCAAGACCTGCATTTATTCTTCTCAGGTCAGAACCCCTTTCTCTGCCACTTCCCCCACCACACCTTCCAGATCTGTTCTCTATCCTCTGGACGGTCTTCCTGCTTCCTGAACACTAAACTTCTCATCCTCTTCCCTCCCCAGGAACATTGTTCTACACTCTCTCACCTTTGCTACTCCCCATGAAATCTCCACCTGATGCTGGGTCTCCTTTTCAGTTGGTGGTTCTCTGCTAAGGACCCGCCTGAGGAAGAAGCAAAATCACGCAGCCTTGCCCTTGACAAGGACTGTTGCCATCTCACCTAGGTTAGGCCAGGTGATCTTTGCACAGATGCCTCATTAACGCACATCCTCACAAGAGCTGCTCCAGAGTTAATTCCTCCCAAGGCTCCCTCGTCACTTCCCCCCACCACCACCCCAGCTGCTAACACCTGACTTCACCTACCCCGTGGAGACAGACACACCCAAGTATGTTTGCTTCCAGCTACTAGTTTCCTTTGTCGTCCTTGTATCCAACTTCAGAGGAGCATCTGAACCTCCCTAAAAATAAAATCTTTCTCCAACATCACCGATAGCCTTACTTTGCTGTGTGTTTGGACCTTTCCCCTAACTACTTCCTTCTTGGTTTTCAACCTTTTTAAAACCATCTTTTGCTAAGTCTAAGTGCTAAGAATCAGCACTTCTCAATCTCCAACTCCTTCAATGCATGCTCTTCCTTTACCGCCTTCCGTTTCTACTCCCTTCCCTTCCCACTTACTACCCCATCTTCTTCTCAGATCTGGGCAGCTGATACATGGCTCTCAAGTATGCAGAAACTCCTCTCTTGGAAATGATTGGTGTCCTGCTTTTACCAGATTCACTTCTCTCCTCAGTCCTCATCTTTCTTGACCTTTCTATGTGCCCTTTGCTTTGATGGCATTGCACCATATTTAATCTTCAAACCCTGTATTATCTCCTTTCTCTGTCTCCATGTTTGTACTACTGACCTCTGTGCTTCCTCTCAACTCATAATTGGAGATATTGTCTAATGCTTTTCTCTCTGTCCACATCCAAGGTCATAGGCACCCTATAGACTCCCTTGAATTCAAATGCTCTATTTCTAAACTGTTTACAGAACATTTCCACCTGGATGTCCCATCACCATCCAAAACTCAACATGCCTTAAAAGTGAATTCATTTTTATGATATTTGCATATTCTCAAAGCAGTATGGCTATCCCACTAATTTTCCTGTTTAGAAACTCTGAAGTTATGTGGCTTCTTCTCAGAGATGTCTGCCTCCCTCCTATTCCCCTTGCCATAAGTCTTGTCCAGAACTTCTTCATCCCAGCCCCATGTTGCTATGACAACCACCTCAATTTTCACCCCCTTCCAATTCACCTTGCCCACTATTACAGATTAGGCTTCTTAAAATAATGTTAAAACACTGCAAATAACTTTAAAAAACCATGACTTGGAGTGTTATACAACACATATAACATAAACAGAGGTTGATTTTTCTCACATAGCAGGAAGTCAGGAAGCAGGCATCTCTTGGTATAGATATAGCAGTTTGGTGGTGTCAGAGACAACACTCTTAGCCTTTTCTTTGTGGTAGCAAAGTTGCCATATGGCTCTAGACTTTACATCTTCATTCGAGGCAGGAAAGAGGGGAAAAGGAAGTTCCTGCATGTTATCATAAACATGTTATCATATTAAAAGAAAAACTTTTCCATAAATGCCATCAACTGTCTTCAGCTTGGCCAGAATGAGGTCATAGGGCTCTTCTACCTGCAAAGGAGGCTGGGAAAGTAGGAAATAGAATTGTCATGAGTGGATTAGACCACTCATGACCCATCATTTGAGGACAGGCACAAAATTGAGATTCACTTATCAAAGAAGGGGGGGGGGGTGCCCAAATTTATTTTTTCTTTCCTCCTGCATACTAAGCCTGTTCTCTGGTCAACCTGGTCTCGTCTCTCAGGGTCCCAAACATGGCATGCTCACCTTCACCTTTTTACCTTTGCTCCCTTTATCTGGAACATTTTTCCTCTACTTCTCTCTACTTGCCAAATCCTATTCATCCTTTGTGGCTCTGCTCATATCCCATCTACTCCATGACACATGGAGTCCATAATGATTTCTTCCTTGAATGAACACTTTTATTCATTCATTTATTCATTCACTCATCCATATTCAGTATTTACTTACATGTGGTTCCTATGGTGAGTACTACTCAGTTGAACATTTAATTCTTGTTCTTTGTTTCCTCTGACTTGACTTCATTTCTCTACAAATACTATGCCCTACAAAGAAACATTAACTGTGCCTCAGATTTCTTTTGTTATGCCCGCGTTCCTTGCAAAGTGCTGAAAACACGATATATGCTTAGTAAATTACTGACTGACTGAAAAATTCTATAATTGCCTAGAAAGAATACATGAATTACTGAATGTAAAAAAAAACAAAACAAAACACTGTGGTTGGGACTTTGAAAACAGTACATTACCTACTTATTTCAGTGAAAACATACTCCACAAGACAAGAAAATAACAATGATTATATTTGCATTTCAGTGGTGAATCTATTTCCTTTGAAAAGCTTAAAAGACCAGCAAAGCTAAGTACAATTCAAATTGTCAAGTAGAGAAGCAGTCTGCAGACATTTCAGATCTAAGGATTAGTCTCCTAAGCCATCCCCTTAGGCAGAAAAAAAAGTCAAGTGATTTATTTTACAGAGATGCTGATCTATATGGGGATTAAGAGATCTCCGACTAACACTGCTGTCAGCCACAGAGGAGCTTTCGAAGTGTACTAAGAAGATTTCAAACTGGGAGCAACTTAGGCAAGAGACATAATTCCCCAACCCCATACTAGCCAGGTTTTTAAACAGTCCTTATAATTTGCCTATTGTCTTTTCATTGTCCTATTTACTGCGTAGATAACTTAAAACCTATGGGGACATGTTTTCTCACCACTCCTCATGGAGCCTGCAGAATAGAAAGCTGTGCAACATTTGCCTCATTCTTCTTGGGCCTGAACGGGGACAGCCTCTCAGAAGTTGGGAAGAGAAAATAGTTCATAGGAAGGCTCATAAACCTCCTCAGGTCCTTGTCAGAAGCTAAAATTCCACCCTCAGAGAGCTGTAGCCCGGATGTACTGCACCATTGCCGGACCATTGCCGGGTACTAGGTTTCTCTCTGTATCTCCTCTGTCTCCACCAGGACAAGGAAGACCAACAATAGGCCTTAGGGCAAAGCTGAAAAGAGGCCTCCTTTCCCTACTTCCTTTGCTCTCAACACCACGTGATAGTATTACAATGGTTGCATTCTCAAAGAGAGAAAAAGCTGCAAATATTAACTTCTGTGAAATAATCACTAAAAGGGACTACTGTGCTGATTGCCCAAAATGCAAAGCCCAAAAGCCAATTTTTCAAGTGACCCTATGCTCACCTGATAAGAATTCTGTCACATTTTGCCTATATTTGTCCCTAAATTCCTCAGCTAGCCCCCAATGCTGGGAACATCAGCACGTTTTATGACTTCTACTACAAAATATGATTCAAAAAAGTGGGCTTCCCTGGTGGCACAGTGGTTGAGGATTCGCCTGCCAATGCAGGGGACACGGGTTCGAGCCCTGGTTCTGGGAAGATACCACATGCCATGGAGCACCTAAGCCCGTGTGCCGCAACTACTGAGACTGCATGCAGCAACTACTGAAACCTGTGTGCCAAGAGCCTGTGCTCCGCAACAAGAGAAGCCACCGCAGAGAAGCCTGCGCACCACAGTGAAGAGTAGCCCCTGCTCACCGCAACTAGAGAAAGCCCGCACACAGCAACGAAGACCCAATGCAGCCAAAAGTAAATAAATAAAATTCTTTTAAAAATTCAAAAAAGTAAGTACACCCACAAGAAATATTATTGCAAGTATTACTCTTGGATTTGGATACTGAGTACTATTTAGGACACAATGTTCATATCTGATCCATTCCCTCTCCCTAACTCCAATTTCAATGTCACCCCCATGTTTTTCACTTGGACAAAGACATATGTTTGCCCACTCTAGCAAATAACTTAGGTTCTCCATTTCAATCACAAGTTTATATGGTACACTATACATTTTTGAGAAAGTAGCAACTAAAAGTTGAGCAAACTTTCAGAAAATTCTCTCATTTATCTTAATATCTCTAGTTCTTAGCAGTTATCTGACCCATAGATGTTAACTGAATGAGTGATGTGATTGCATATTTAAAATAATCTACTTTTCCTAACATAATAAAAGCTCCCACAATATAGCACTCTGAAAGTGCTGTATTGTAATCCTGTAAATTGACCCTAAAGAAGCAAAAAATAATCAGGTAACCATGACAAAATGATCAGAAACATGAAAGCCCCCCAAGAAAAAGGTTTAAGAATTCAATTGAATTTAACAATTCAATTGAATTTAACAATTCAATTCAATAGCACAAAAATAGAGGTCATCCCTCCTTCATGAGACTTAGAAAATAAACAAAACAGTCCATGTAGGTATACCAAGAAACAAGAAAAGATTCCATCACTGCTATAATAAACAAATCCTGTGAAGTAATTATGTATCGATTCCACAAGGGGAAAATAGAAAGTTACTTCACTGACTAGAGGAATAAGATTTCAACATAACATCAAGAAAGCTCCCTAAAATGTCTATGGGCATCGATAGCAAATAATACATGCTGCTTAGCATAAAGTATGGGCAGATAGGTCACTAGAATTTAGAATAATTTTTTCATGTTGAATCTAAAACAACTACAAGCAGATCCCAAAAACATTCATGCCAACTAGTCCCTTCTTGAGAGTGAAAAGCTATGCCTTTGCACCTATTCAATTCCACCTTCCCCCTTTGTCCCACTACATCCTGACCAGCTTACCCTCCAAAAAAAGTACAAAGGATCTGTCAAAATGAAGCACACTGGAGTTTTTTAAAGCATTCTTTCAGTTACTGCCTTAATAGAAGGGCTTTCAATGTTTCAAAAAAGCGATATTGCACTGGATGGAAATATCCTTTTCATATTCAAATACCAGCTTAATATGCAGCTTGACAAATTGCTATCTTATAGCTCTGCTTCTGGTATTTGTGAAAATAAAAAAGATAAAAATTGAGTGAATTCCAAATTTCTCTGTGTCCCATTTTTTTTTAATGAAAGGATTAGGCAATATTTTCTCTTCTTGTTCTGTTCTGAACATATCAAAAGCATTTCCTTGTTTCGCTGCTTTTATAAACTACAGATCTCTGTACAAATACAGTCTTAAATAAACCTGAGAAATGACTGTTGTATTATTCATTTCAAAAGAAAAACTTGGTCCACAATAAAACAGTTGTTTTGTTTACACAGCACATATGTGTACAGATCCCCAAAATTCTTAAATAGCAAACATAACATTAACCTTAAATCATAGGCAGCCATGGCATAAGAGAACCCAGATAGAAATCAAATGTTATTTACTGCACATTCTTCAAGAACTTTTACTACAAAATAATATAGAAAGAGTACATTAGTAATAAATAAAATTTGTTCCCAGCCACAAAATCAAAAACAGAGGACTGGACTCAGAAGGATGCATATGTGCATATGTATGGACTCCTCTCAGAGAAAATTTAGAAGTTTAACGGCATCATGGGCACTAAGCTATTCCATGGATTTATAATAAAGCCAAAAGCATGAAGGCAGCAAGGCAAGGGGGGCAAAGGTTCTAAAGACAACTGATCCTGGCTCAAGAGACATGGACAAAATCTGTGTTGAATATTTAAAAACATACCACAGAGAATATATACACTTCCCTTTGTGAAGTCTCCTCTTCAATTCTCTCTCACTAGAACATGAGCCCTTTTATCTGACACCCACAGGGCCTGTAATTAGTCACTTAATCAAAAAATTCAGGAAAAGCAGGAAATAATAAAAATTGATATATATGTACCTTAGATATTTTGTTTAAATGTAAGGCTTTCAGAATGAATCCACTAATTCAAGTTATATAGTTAATCTTTCTTGAGTAATGATACATTGTAGTTTCTTTAAATTGCATTAACAACATAAAAGAAACCTGCAAAGCAATCTACACATGAAATACTTTATTTTTCCCCAAATCTTTGATAGTTTCCCTGCTCTCATTTAATTTAACAACACTTTCAGCAAATAAATTGAATGCTTTGTGTCTTTCCAAAGCATTCAATTTATTTTTCAAAGAAACAATAACTCCTTATATTTGCACTCACAAGTCAAGGATTATGTAATATTTAATTAAGTTATGCAATTTTAATTACAAGTACAAATGGAATAAACAGGTTTTGGAAACAACTCAATTGACTCTTTGTAAGCATACAACTCAAGTGATAGAAGAGCATGTTAGAGAAAAGACTGTCAATCCCAAATTTTAGGAAGGGAATGCTGAGTGTCAGTTAAGTGGATGTTGGTTAAGAAAGCTTCTTCTATAATTTCTAAAGAAGTGATTTTTAAAGTATGGCCGAAGGAAAATTAATTTCAAGAGTGAGGTGAAAAAAAAGGACTCTGTGGTCAACTAAGCTTGGGAAACGCAGGGTCAAAGCTAAGCAGGTTCCTTTATTGCAGGACATAGACCTCTAAATAGCTAACGTGCATTTTTTAGTTTCCAAAATGGCACTATAGAATGTAGTGTTTTCCCAATGCATTTGATCACGGACTTTGTTTTCATCGAGAACCTCTTGGAACTGGAATTCCTGGGTATGTCCTGGTGCTTAGACCATCTCCTCCTCCCCCAATTCCACTGCAGCTTCTATAATTTACTTTTTAAGACTTCAGCATGGACCGTGTGATATTGTGTGCATGCTGTTAGTTCAGTTTTTAACTGTAGGGGCAGTAGGTTGCCCTAAACAAGACTCCACATTCAGCCCATATCTTATCGGAAAGGTGACACTCCAGAAGCAACCACCACTTCCATTCTCCCTATTTTCATGGCAGTATAAGTACTTCATTATCCATATTAACACCTAAGACTTTGATCGTCAGTATAACAAATGTTAGCTAGTATTTTAATTGGTGAAACTAGTGGCTTACTAATTACTGTGAAGAAGTTAGAAATGGGATCTCATAAGTAAAATTAAAAATGGTCAAGAATATGTGGAATAGCAAACATACTTTAGAGACACTCTCCCCTCTAGTGTGAACGGAATAGAAGAATCCAGAAAGGCTCTCCCCATGGAGATGAACTTGACCTTTGATCTCTAAATGGCCCTGAATCTATCTGTTAGTTTAAAAGGATTTGGAGTTGCCTGATAGTTGTGAAAAGGGTAACAGAATTCATCCTCTGAATGTTGCCCTGTCTGCCTTGAAGTAACCTTTATGCAAGGTAACAGAACTGGGACTTCCTAACAAGTTCTAAAACAAGCTATATAAACTTTTTTTTGCTTGCTTGCTAGTAAGTGTTTACTTAATAAATGTTTCTGTGAGCAGCAGTAGTTAGTCAGAAACTTGCTTTTATTATAATATAGTAGCAAATTTGGGAGTAGTAGATAATACCCACTTACCTCAAATCTCTTCTGAATTACAAACCAAGGGGGGGAAAGTAAACAGCAAAACAAACAAAACAAAAAAACCTAAAGGCTGTGCATGACCATCAACTTAACGCTAATTCTCAACACTTTTCTCCAAGGCAGAAGAAGAAATTATCTACCAATCTATCCTATGATATAAGAGGAGGCCCCAAAGTCTTATTAACCCCCAACAGATTCCCTTTTACCTGTTTCCCAGACAGATATCCCCTTCTTACCTACCTGTATTTTACCAACAGCAATTTTAAAAATGCACTCACGGGCTTCCCTGGTGGCGCAGTGGCTGAGAGTCCGCCTGCCGATGCAGGGGACAAGGGTTTCGTGCCCCGGTCCGGGAAGATCCCACTTGCCGCGGAGCGGCTGGGCCCGTGAGCCATGGCCGCTGAGCCTGCGCGTCCGGAGCCTGTGCTCCGCAACGGGAGAGACCACAACAGTGAGAGGCCCGCAGTACCACAAAAAAAAAAAAAAATGCACTCACATGAGCTGACAGGGAAAGATGTTTCTGGGGAATTTCTCTAGCTCTCATCTTGATATAAACTGATATAAAATAAGCTAAGTGTTTCCTTAGAAAGTCTGAAGAATCTATATAGGTGGGGTAAGATATTAATCCAATACTGGGAAAGCAGGGTATTTCCTGATCTTAGATGCTCAGGCACATGGCAGGATGGGCAGAGGGAAGGCCAGCTTAAGAACAGATCTGACATAATTTTGTGCTGAAAGTTGTGGATTGAATGACAGGGTGGGGAAGAATCAGGAAGAGCAAATATAATATTAAAGTGAAAAGAATCCATGGATGATTCTTTCCTCAAACAACCATTACTATAGTAGCTGACAAAAGATGGTTTTCATTCAATCATTCCTTTTACATTTATTTTTTGGAATTCTATTCTAAAAAATAATTTCCCCTTCTTATTTATTTGAGTATGGACTCATAGATTCTTATTTTATTTTGTTACTACCATTTATTTTTACATTCATTGGGAAGTTAGCCCTTCAAGCTGGTTCTTGAGTCCTTTTGACATATCTCCATCATTCATTGCTCACTTCCTTATTTTCTGGCAAAACAAGCTGTTCCAGGCTTATCTTGCTCTTTTCCTACCCCAGCAAGGAAGATTTGATTGATTTTTGTTGAAGAATGGTGTTTAGAAAACAAGATATGATAGTAATTGTGCTCATTGTTACCGTTATCGTTTCTTCTTTATCCTCAAAATGGATAGAGCTAGGAGGATGGGTAGATGGATAGATAGATAGATAGATAAAGATAGAATCTATACCTATATAGATATAAAAACCATGAGTTCATACTGATATCTCCAATCCCAATCCAATACCACATGGGTTCATTTTAGGTTTCTACCTTTCATTTTAGGCTTCTACCTTTCTACCTTTGTTTGCTATAACAAAATAGTTATTAATTATAAGAGGAAAAGAATAATTTTACAGTGCAGAAATATGACAGACACCTCACTAAGTGACCACAAATAATAGCACAAGTTATCTTGTGCCCCTGACATGAGACATTAAATAGGGCATAACATCGTTTCTGTGGTATTTCTGCCCAAAATATATAATCTAAATCTAATCATTAGGAAACATCAGAGGAACCCAAAATAACTGGCCTGTACACTTCAAAAATGTCAAGGTCATGAAAAACAAAGAAAGACTGAAGAACTGCTCCAAGTTAAAAGAGACTGCAGAAAATTAGAATAAAATGCAACTTGTGATCCTAGACTGAATTCCTAGACCACAAAAATTGTTTTGTTTTTTTTCCCTTTGTTATAAGGGGCATTAGTGGAACAACTGGCAAAATCTGAACCAAGTCTTTAAGTTAGATAATAGTATTGTTAATGTTAATTTTTATATTTCGATAATTGTGGCTCTATAAGAGAATGTTCTTGTTTTTAGAAATAGGCACTGAGATATAAAGGGACATTTCAGAAAAGTATATTCCATACACACAGTGTTATGGGATAGGGGGTGGGTGTGGAGAGGTGATTCTGATGCATGGCCAGCCAGACAAAAAATATAAAAAAGAGGGCTGGGAACAGAATCATAGGAAGTAGCCAGCTTGAGTGGGTGGAGACTGGGATTCAGAAAGACAGAAGAAGTTGCAATAAATCATGTAAAAGGAGAATCAGGAAAGTTAAGAAAGAGAGTGTCAAACAGGAGGAGAGATGTGTGATTTTCAGTGTTGCACAAAGGTAAACAAGATGAGGTTGGATAAAGAGTTATAGGTTTTGGTGGACTCTAAAATGACACAAATGAACCTATCTATGAAACAGAAACATAATCAGGGACATAAGAATAGACTGGTGGTTGCCAAGGGGAAGGGGGAAAGGAGAGGGTTGGATTGGGATTTTGGGATTAGCAGATGTAAACTGGTATATATAGAATGGATAAACAACAAGGTCCTACTGTATAGCACAGGGAACTATATTCAATATCCTGTGATAAACCGTAATGGAAAAGAATATGAAAAAGAATGTATATATATGTATAACTGAGTCACTTTGCTGTACAGCAGATACTCCAAAGATGATTCCCAGTTTCCTAATAGAGCAATGTAGGTCAGAAGGAGGGGTTGAATAAACACAGGCAATTTACTTTGTTGTCCAGATAATAATAATTGATGATAACGAGTAATATTTTACAAAGCTCTTTCAAGTATGTTCTTATTTGATCTCACAACCTTGTAGTAACCTGAATAAATAAATTTTCAAGTCAAAAGCCACTGAAAAAAGTGATTTTTGTTTCCAGATTCCTTTACCTCCATAAAACAGCCTGTGTTGGAAGAGGCTAGCACACTAGTTTAAGCCCCCAAACCAGGAAATCCACCCATAAGTTAGATTAGGAAATGCAATAATCTAAAGAAAAGGATGTTAATCAACTAATGATGTGATTCACCTGATGCTTAGCAAATTATTTGTTTTAACAGAATAGCAAACTTATCTGACTATTTGGTTTCCTGCACACTCCCTTGCCTTCATGAAAGTTAAAGACAGACACGGTCCTACTTTATCTTTCTGGGGCAATCTCCTGCCACTGATAACACATAGGAGCTTTAATTAAAATGACAATTAACATAGGGATTGGAAGGAGTTTGGTTTTTTTTTATATCTCATTTACTTTGAGCCTGCTTTAGAAATGTTAATGGCAGAGTGTTTGCCTAGTACAGCCGTATCTCAGAGAAAAAACTTCCAAATATTTAAAGGCTGACTTCTTTTGGCTTTTGGTTTAAAGAAAGGCAGAAAAGAAAAGCAACTGATAGATTTTCACAGTCTGTTAGCACACAGACAGATTTGTTCTTAGAAAATGATTAGTTTTTTGGAGACATATGTGATAAAACTGTCATAGAGATCACAAAGAAAGTTTTAGTCATTAACTTTTCTTTTTTTCCAAGGAAGAGAATCAATATTTTATATCTCTCTAAATACACATGCAGAAATAAGCTTCAATTCCACTAAATTTTACAGACTCATTCTACATACCCAAAGAATGAAAGATAACCTATGTCTATAGGTACCATCCTTGCATAACAATGCTATGGGATTTGTGCTCTCAAATTATTTTTGACACAATAATTATCAGTTTCTGATTGTCACCCAACATATTGAGAGGCACAAAATTAATAATAAGTTAAATATTCAATCATTTGTGACTCAAATATTTATCGAGGACCTATAAAATGAAAACAAAACAAAACCTCAAAGAGCCTCCAATTCAATAGGGGGAAACAAGACATACATATGAATAACAATAATATAAAACCAAAAGTGATGTGCAAGAAGAGATAAAAAGTACCACTGGATGGTTATCATATAGTTAATAAACGCAAAACCTCACCCCTTCTTTTTTTTTAATTTTTAAAAATTTTTTAATTGGGGTATAATTGTTTTACAATGTTGTGTTAGTTTCTACTATACAGTGAAATGGAGTTCCCTGTGCTGTACAGCAGGTTCTCATTAGTTATCTATTTTATACATATTAGTGTATACATGTCAATCCCAGTCTCCCAATTCTTCCCACCCACCCTCTTTTCCCCCTTGGTGTCCATACATTTGTTCTCTACATCTGTATCTCTATTTCTGCCTTGCAAACCAGTTCATCTGTACCATTTTTCTAGATTCCACATATATGTGTTAATATACGATATCCGTTTTTCTCTTTCTGACTTAGTTCTCTCTGTATGACAGTCTCTAGGTCCATCCACGTCTCTACAAATGACCCAATTTCATTCTTTTTTATTGCTGAGTAATATTCCATTATATATATGTACCACATCTTCTTTAACTATTCGTCTGTCGATGGACATTTAGGTACCTTCCATGACCTGGCTATTGTAAATAGTGCTGCAGTGAACATTGGTCACCCCTTCCTTTTATGTTGCTGATATTTCTAAATAAAGTAGATATCATAATTTAAAAACAACCAATTATAATACTGAAAATGTTGTTTTAAACTAAATACCCACTTACTCAAAAGATTCTGATAACCCCAACCCAGGAAATGAGACAAGCCCAAAATCGTTCTCTTGGTTCACCATGTAAAACCAAATTATATGTTTTTAAATTTAATAATCATGCAATCACAAAAAGCAGAAAATATTTATTTAACATTACATGACTAAAGCAACTAAGGTATGATGTATGGGATTTTGTTTAAACATTTTGGGGCGCCTTATTAAGAAAATGATGTTTTAAGTAAGCTTACTAATTTTGAATAAAATGTAAAACAAAGCAAAAAAAGGAAATCTGGCAAATCCATGTGCCCTATGAACACAGGAAGTGTATGTTCTCCCTTACAACATTCACTAGTTCTTGTACAGATACCTACCCTGCCTCCTGGGTCAATGCAGAACAAAAATGGAATAGAAAACACTTTGTTTAGAATTCTGCCTCTGCGGTGCACTAACTGTGTAAACTTGGCAAAGTTGCTCCACTAAACTCTCTAAGCTGCAGTGAGAGTAACAATGCACTTACCTCATGGAAGAGTTAAGGAAATTCACTGCAATAATGAATTAAAGCAGTTACACTGTGTCAGGCACACGGTAAGTGTCCAATAATGATAACTACTACTATTATTATCATCATACGATTGTAGTATGTTGCATTTGTACATAAACATTCAATAACCACACAAAAAAGGCTATGAAAAACTCCACAATCACCTTCTCGGCTTCCTAAACTTCTTTCATCTTCCCTCCTTCCATTTGCACAAAGCCTTATAGTTATTAGTACTTCTGGGGACCAAAATTTTGAAGGACAGAGTGAAATGACAGAACTATCATCAGGCAGAATTTGCCACTCTCCAGCTCAACAAAACCAAGTGAGAAAGGGATGCGGCTGGAAGAATGATCAGCACTGGCAGCAGAGGGCTTCCACCAGCCTATACTCGGCAAAGGGTTCTCAGGTGTCCATTTGGCGATGCCAAGTGTAGCCATCATTCCACGTGGTATATCCCTCTATCAGTTGTCTAAAATACTGCTTTTCCTGTGCTCTGGTGGCTCCCCAAAGGCACAGTGATGACAATACACAAAAATGCCTGCCACCAAAGCAATTTAGATCCCAAACAGAATGCAAGTCTCATCCTCACTACAAGAAAAATATAATTTCTAATAACACCATCTAGTAGAAAATTGTCCTGTGTTTGTGAAAATCTTTAAATTACCCTCTAAAACAATTATGTTTTCTAAGCTTGATAAGACAAAAATCATTCTGACTTTTTAGTGTTGTACCTATACAATGAAGTAAGCAATGGGGCATGCCAAAAATAATTAAGTTGTGAGAATCATCAGAAAAGCCAGACAGGAACTATCACCTTCCTAAAGATAGAAAGTCTTTAGAAAGATGAATTACTCTTGGTTTCAGCATCAGAGAGTTCTCAAACATCAGCTAAAATTCATGACTATGCTGTAAATAAAAAAGTAAATCTAGTCATTCCTTCAGTGATATGCTGTAAATATACCAAGTTAAGAATTGTCGTTCCCTAATAGAGAATGGACTTGAGGATATGGGGAGGGGGAAGGGTAAGC
The DNA here is from genome assembly GCF_005190385.1 of Monodon monoceros. Taxonomy (NCBI): domain Eukaryota; kingdom Metazoa; phylum Chordata; class Mammalia; order Artiodactyla; family Monodontidae; genus Monodon; species Monodon monoceros. The sequence goes on from NW_021703772.1 coordinate 37,263,410, forward strand.
TGTGACAAAGCGAGAGAGAGGCATGGACATTTATACACTACCAAACGTAAGGTAGATAGCCAGTGGGAAGCAGCCGCATAGCACAGGGAGATCAGCTCGGTGCTTTGTGACCGCCTGGAGAGGTGGGATAGGGAGGGTGGGAAGGAGGGAGACGCAAGAGGGAAGAGATATGGGGACATATGTATATGTATAACTGATTCACTTTGTTATAAAGCAGAAACTAACACACCATTGTAAAGCAATTATACTCCAATAATGATGTAAAAAAATATATATATAAAAAAAGAATTGTCGTTCATTTATTTGTTCAATTCATCTGAATCCAACTGTATCTAATTACAGAATGTTCACAAATCATTGTTTGAAATCTCTTTTTTTAATATATATTTTTATTGAAGTATAGGTGATTTACAGTGTTGTGTTAATTTCTGCTGTACAGCGAAGTGATTCATTTATACACGTATAATGAAATCTTTTTAAATAGACTTAAAATGTATGTTCTGTGAAAAGAAAAAGGAAGTTCCAGGATGGAACAGTTTGTATGAATAGGCCAGACAGAAGCCACATTAAAACCCTATCATCTAGACTTCCCTGGCAGTCCAGTGATTAAGACTCTGTGCTTCCAATGCAGGGGGCACGGGTTCAATCCCTGGTCGGGGAACTAAGATGCCACATGCTGCATGGTACGGCCAAAAAACAGAAAAAAAACCAAAAACTCTGTCACCTCAATCAAGGAAAATAATTCCACAAAATTTCAAATTTGCTTTTATAACAGCTCTGAACATCAGAAGCTAAGGAACTTGGTGAGAAAGCAGACAATTAATATCCTTCTCCCTGAACAGAAAAAGTTCAACACCGATGTGAGGTACAGAAGGTTTTTGTACAAAAAATGACTGTGGCTTCTCTTCCACTGTCCCATGAAGGATAACTAGTTTTATTCTGGCAGGAGAAAAAAATTAGGAAATGGGAAATATAGAGTGAAAAAAGTAACTATTTGAAGGATAAAAGTAATTCCTTATTTCTGCTAAATTGAAAACAGAATAAATCCTCCTATCAGGGTTTTGATTGCAAGGCATCTGAAGCAAAGGACCCACCATCTGACGTCTATACATTCATCTAAAATTCTGTACAGAAAGGGGAAATGCAGTGACAATCCTAATCCCATTTCTACTGAAATTATACGTGGCCTAGAAAATTTTTTATTCTTAAAATAAAAAGTCCTAGTGAGGCTAGGAAAATCTTGCATTAGATGTAACAACTGATATTTTTACTAAACTCTTTCCAGATCTCTTATATCTTCAAATCTTTCCATATTATGTACAGCCTGAAGATCTGCCTTCAATCCAGAATAGGCACGTCGCTAACACCTGAGCCACAGTCTCAGCCCCTGCAACACAGGAATGATAGTACCCTGTTCAATTCATCCTCTCTCTCCCTCCAAATCACTCTCACATTCATAACTATAAGAAGCTTAACCATTACATCCAACTTTCCTACAATGTGCTCCACGAAAAAATAGGCTGCATAAAGAAACAAGTCTGTGAAAAGTACCATTTTACATCCCTGTCCTGAGAAGTCATGGGTATATTAGTTATTAAAGGCTCTAAGAAACCTTACTGTAAAGAAACTTGTCTAAGCCAGAATTTTTCAAATTGATTTGATACTGGAACTCCGTTCCCAGGCATACACTTTGCTCCCAAGAGGACACTGTGGCAAATACTGCATGAGTCCATGAAACAGTAAATACACCACCACCCACATGATCACCTCTACCAAGATCTCAGACACAGTGCCCAGGAATTTTTTTTTTTTGCGGTACGCGGGCCTCTCACTGTTGTGGCCTCTCCCGTTGCGGAGCACAGGCTCCGGACGCGCAGGCTCAGCGGCCATGGCTCACGGGCCTAGCCGCTCCGCGGCATGTGGGATCTTCCCGGACCGGGGCACGAACCCGCGTCCCCTGCATCAGCAGGCGGACTCTCAACCACTGCGCCACCAGGGAAGCCCCCAGGAATTTTTTTTACAAGACTCTAACATCGACCTTGAAAACTAAGCCTATAAACAGACAACAAATGACCCCATCACAAATATGGTCAATCCTACCTTATTTTCAATCTGAACAAAAGTTTTGGTCTAATGGCTCCAAAATCAGTCATCTAAGCAGGTTATTAATCACTACTTTGAAAATTCATCATCTAACATTTTTCAGATTTTCAGAAAAGTCCTAAGTGATAATTAGCACCCCTCAAACACTCCTTTTACTGGGTTCTTAACATTTACATAGGAGTTTTCCCAGACCATCCATGATATGTCCTTCGAGAGGGAGTGCGTCTTGGCAGTTTTAGTTGCACTGGGTGCAAAAGTCTAGGACTCCAGTGTTTTCCTCAGGGTTGCGCCATAACTGAAAAAAATGATATTCAAACTCACATACACACACACACACACACACACTGATTTATATTCAATATTAGTCTGCAATGAAACATAACCACCACCAAGACAGACATTCAGATCAGCCCATTTCCTTTCCCACTTGGGAAATATTATTCAAAGTCTGATATGACAAGCCATATGTCTTTCAATAGGCGATCTAATGAATAAAATATTGTGTAGCCATGTAATACGGCACTGTGCTGCTATGAAGAGAAACAGAGTGATCTTCAGGTTCTATTGTTAGGTGGAAAAAGCAAGGTCAAAAAGAGTGTATCTATTATACCATATTTGTGTAAGAATGGGAAAGGATTTATGAATAGATATATCTATAAATATTCACATATTTGCCTTTTATTTTTATATGTATGTGTATATATTTGTTTATATTTTCAAAAAGAAAAACATAAAAAAACAAATGACAGACTAAAAATTAATTTTAAAAATTAGTTTTTTAAATATGGGTAGAGAGTGAACAGGAATGATTGCTCCAAATGTACCTTATTTTATAGTTTTTTTTATATAAAGTTATTTTATTTTTGGGTCTTCGTTGCTGGGCGCAGGCCTTCTCTAGTTGTGGCGAGCAAGAGCTACTCTTCATTGTGGTGTGCGGGCTTCTCATTACGGTGCCTTCTCTTGTTGTGGAGCACAGGCTCTCGGCATGTGGGCTTCCGTAGTTGTGGCACACAGGCTCAGTAGTTGTGGCTCATGGGCTCTAGAGCACAGTCTCAATAGTTGTGGCGCACAGGCTCAGTTGCTCCGCGGCATGTGGGATCTTCCTGGACCAGGGCTCGAACCCATGTCCCCTGCATTGGCAGGCAGATTCTTAACCACTGCGCCACCAGGGAAGCCCCATATTTTATAGTTTTGATTTCAGAATCATGTACTCGTTTTAGATCATTAAAAAACAGAGTTAAAAGGAAAAAAGTAAGGCAATCCCTAAAAATAAAAACGAACTTAAGTAAATGAAACTAAATGTATATGAAGTTGAAGTTAAAATACCAAATATTGTCTAACACCCCAATGGGAAATCAAAAGAACCACAAAGAAATCCTGAAAACTGTATTCAGTAGTCCTGCTTTTTATGGTACTATCATTAGAAATTATGTTAGTTTCTAGGAATAATGCAATTAAGTTAATTAGGGAAATTCATTATTCAGAATTTCTCATGATGTCACATAAAGGAGATATTATTGTAAAAATATTTACCATTCATTGTAGTAATTGCTTCAAGGTATGAAATTATGGTGTCTATGTAACAAATAACTGTAATGTCTTAAGTGGCAAAGGTAGAACCTCATTTATCTTTGAAACTCCCACACAACCTGGAACAGTATACAGTATGCACTTAAATAAACAGTTACTGATGAATGAATGAATATTTGACCAGTATTGCTCAGGGAATACATATAAAATTACTTTAAAAATCTGTTTCAGGTTGTAACTTTGCAGAATAAAGTTTAGCATTTTGGACAACTATGTTATTCCCAAAGCATTAAAGAGAAGAACACTATTATCTGTCCCTATTACCAGAAGCAAAGACTTCCTTAGAGCTGAGAAATCAGCAAGCCAAATATCCTTACAACATACTACATGGGTCTGTCCAAATCTTTATATTGTGTTAGAATACAGAGATATACAAAGAGAACATCTCTTTTTTCTCTCCTTTCATTATAAGTATTGAGGGCCTGCTATGTGGAAGATTTTTCCTAGATTCCTTTATTCTGGTAGGTAACTGCAGTGCTGACAGAAATTCTGGAAATATTCCACTGTAGGACAGAATATAACCTCTGCAGATTTAGTGGGACAAGGGCATTACCATCCTACATGGTCAGCCAACCTAGGTCTCCTCAGATTTAATTTAAACCAGGCCCTCTGCTCCCAAGCCCAGTTCTAAGGCTGAATCTCATAATTCCAGACTGCCTCAGGAGGAAGCAGATGTTTAGAATTAGCAAGAATCCAAGGTCTTGGCCCCACGACTATTGTTCTTTATCAAGGTGAATTCCCATTGTGTTTTGGAGCAGGCTAAACGGGCATCACACATTACATTATGGTTTACTCATAATACGTTATGCAATTTTGGCTATGCATAGAGATTATCAAGCGATATGGCACACTTTATTTTCCTACTCACAATCATGATTTTGAGAGTCAGTTTCATATGGTGCCACCTTCTTTCCTCCATCGTCACCCTCCACCAAAATCTGTGGGAGCACGGTGTGAAAAGCACCACACCCCTCACGGTCCCTAGTTTTAAGAAACGTTTCAAAACACAGACCAGAAGTGGCAATATAAACATTTATTAAGTGCTGACTTGGCTCTGAGGACTCTGCAATGGAAGACAGAAAAGAAGCATGAAATTTGTTTCCTGCCCTCAAGATTCTCACCACACTGTGGGGGAAATGAGGCTCACAGATGAAAGGACATGAAAATAACCTGACACTGAGCTTATGTAACCTCAAATGCTTTCAGAGTTGAGCCTTCAGTATTAAGCAGAGCCAAGTGCCTGACACTGTACAAGCCGCTTTCCCTATGGCCATCTCACTAATCCTCACACAACCCTAGAAGGGAGGTTTTCTACCTCCCATTTTAGAGTCAAGGAGACTGTCAATCAGGGAAGTTAAATAACTTGTTCCAATCACACAGCAGGAGAGAGTCACAGCCAGGATTTGAATTTAGAACTACTTTTGACCCCAAACCGTTTCCACTAGGCCACAGCCTCTGGTGCTTACACAGAGGCATAGAGCATCAGTTTCTAAAGGCTTTCTTAGAAGGGAGAGAGCCATATGGGACTTGAAGGGAGGCATATCAAAGAAAGCTCAAGGGTGAACAAATTCTTAACGCTTTCAAGTTAGGGGGAAACAGTTTTCTCACAGAAAACCGGTTTGCTTTTTGTGAACAACACAAGTAACATTAACGTGTAGATCTTTTACTCTTTTTTCAGCCTGCTCTCCTGTTAATTAGCTGCTCCCACCTTGATCCTAAAAGTGTAAGACTCTATTGATCAGCCAGAACTTCAAAGGTGCTGCTACCAACTGGAACCATTCATCTGTCCCTTCCCAACAGCATCTGCCTGCCCACTGAGCGAGACATTCATGTCACTATTTTACAAGGTATTATACAGGCCACAGTAGCAATTTTGAAAGTAATAAAAAAAAAATTGTTTTTAATCCACATCTCAGGCTCACTGTACATTTCACCTAAATGTTTTCCAACAGATAAAATCCATTGTAATCTTGAAAAGATCTTGTCAGATGAAGTTGTAAGATAAGTTTACCTTCAGAGAGATAGTCACATAAGGCTGCACACGCTCAACTGGCCACAAATTACACCCAAAATTTTGGCTCCAATGTTTTGAACATGCTGCAATGACTTCATTTGTCTAGCACAATACTCTGAGCACACTAGTTAAGGTAGGTTACTACTAGCACCACCACCATCATCACAGTGACCACCCCTCATTGTCTTGCACTACCTGTATTACATATGTGATTATATTTTTATTTATTTGTTAACTTGGAACTGTCAGTCTCCCCCATTGGACTGTAGATCATTTTATTCACCATTTGTATTACCAGTGTTTAAAACAGTATCTAACCCACTCAGTAAATATTTGTTGAAGAAATTAACCATTTCCATACCAAGAAACAGTCAATATATCTCTTAGTGATTTCTTAACAGCTCTTAATTAATTGCTCGCCATAACAAACAAGATTTTCTACAAACCAACTAGATTTAGGCCAAATAAATTTTGCTTTCTGATTTTTCAAGTGATTATTTAAATCGTGAAGAATTTGTGAAAAATTATACTTTATGAAACAATGTTTTGGATTTCTTTTGCTAAGTAGTTACCACTTCCCACTCCTTTAAATATATCTGCCAATGATACTTTATTCTGCTTTTGTAATCCTGCTAAACTCTTTTGTGCCCCTAAAACGAATGATATAGATTAGATAAGATAGTAGATATAGAGCAAGAGCAGCAAGATGCCCAACAGGAAGCCAGAATCTTCCCAAGATTTCAGATTTAATGAAATAAAAGGAAAACATGATATATATCTTGTCACTTGTTTTTTTTTTTGGCCACCCTGTTTCTAGTGGGGTGGAAATCAAAGAATTCCTTCATTTTATTTTCTTCTGAGCCTCTGAACATGTAAGTGCCAAGGGTAAAGCAGACAATAAATTCTGAAACATTAAGACAAAATGACTCAGTGACTTTGCCAGAGAAAGCAATAAGGATAACTTCACTGGCTACAGCTACACAAAATTACATAAGATTCAAAAATCTTTGGGGGAAAAAAAATTCCTGCAATCAACCTACGTTTTCAGAGTTGATGAAATAAAAAAGAAGGCAATTTACACAGACAGATGTCCTCTGCACATCTCCCAGTGATCAAGGACTTTAAAACAATTGCCACATATTGTAGCCGGTATTAAATGGATTATTTGCAAAGGCTAATCTACTTGTACATTTGAACTGAGTCATGAATGTTTCATTTAAAATAAATGAGGTACTTGGGGGAATGCAAGAATTGTTTATGCACTCATTACAGATGCTATCACATATTCTCTCTAAAAAAAATATCCAGTATCATTTATTATTCAGCGCAAACTTTCCCACATAATAATAATGAAGATAACATAAACAACAAAAATTTTAAAAAAGAGCTAATACCTCTGAGAGCTTATCATGTGCCAGGCATTGTGCTAATCACTGCTTTACACATATTAGTACATTTAATTCTAACCAGAATCCACTAACTTCTGGTCCTATCATTGTGTCCATTTTTTGGATGAGGAGACATGATTGGAAAAATAACTTGACGGAGGTCACACAGATGGTAAATGGAGCAATCTGAATTCGAACTCAAGCAGTCTGACGCTTGAGCCAGAGCTATGCTCTTAATTGATAAACTATAGTTAAAGCCTAAGAATTTCCATTCCTTTGAAACACATGTCACTTTTCTTTCTAATTCAGACTCTTCTACCTAAGATAGCCGGAGAATCTCTAAACCAGAGCATGTCCTCATAGGTAGCACACCAGTTCTCAACACTCTTTTTCCTGGTTCAGCCTGGAAGCAATAATACACAGGATGAAACAGGCCAGAGGAATTAGGGGCAAAAGCTGTGGCCACGAAGAAAGCAGAGTTCACTGCTTCACAGTTGCACATGCTCAACTGGCCACAAATTACTTTAAGATCTCAAAAGAGGTGTGAACTACTCGGGCTGAAAATTAGTAAACCCATTATGCCAAATCCCCTACAGTATTCAGCCTCAAGAAAGAAAAGTTTAATGTTCACACAAAATATCATTTTAATTTGGTTTAGCTATATAAAATGATGCATTAAGCCCACAAAGTTGTCTAAATCCCCAATTGTGCTGGTTTACTGGTGTCTGACAATGATTCATCTGATGCATATCCTCACAGCTTCCTTACCCATTTATCTATAATTGGTCTAATCACTGCCCATATTTGCCTTCCGTTCTGACTATCTATGGAATGCTTTCTCAGATTTTCTTAGTGAAAGTCAAAAGATTTTCAGTTAAGCTGTGGTTGAATAAAACAGCAAACCACCTCCCAGTGTAATAGTTATAAGGATGGTACACAGACATGGTTAGAGTCTCCAGGTAAGATTTATTCAAAGGGTACCTTGAATCAATTAATGGGATTCAGCTGGAAACAAAAAACGACCTTGAGGGAAAAGCACCCGTCTCAATAAAATGCCCACAGATAAAGGATGATGACGTCTTGTTTAGTCATAGCACTTACCATCACAGATTGATTTTCAATATCACTGTATAAAATCCAAAACCAGGACCAAAGAATTATTCAAGCAAACGTAATAGAGCATATAAAAATTGGGAAGAGTTTATTGTGATTGAAAATCAAAATTTAAATTTGCTTCTGGAGTTAATAACTAAAACTGGACCTGATTACTAATATTTCTATAAGAATCTCAGCTTGGGAAGGGGGGAAGCAGTAAAAGTAAACACTGAAATAATAAGCATTATATTTTGCTCTTGGAGACCCCTTTTGCCTTGGCTGCCAGGGAGCTTAGAAGTAAGTATTAGTACTCATTCTCAATGAATATATTAGCCTAGGTTTGGGAAGGCATGTTTGTTTTCGTCTCCCTCAACAATTATCTGAAATTTTATATCTAGTTGCATATTCCTTTTTTTATAAGCCACTTTATATTTTTTGGAGGTAGTCAGGGTGTAAATTATAAATAAATTAGGACGTATCAATGGTTGTGGAGAATGAGGAGTGGAATTGGAACTTTAAACAACTTCCTGATGAAAACAGTTATAGAAATCTTTAGTACAGCTAGGTGCTAAACCTATACTTTTAAGGTTTCGATGAAATCAGCATAACTGACTCATAAAGAGAGGGCTAACATTCCACTGACACAAATAGTGATATTTAATTAACATCTTTTCTTTGCACCATTTCAGTGAAACTTCACATCAGTGGGCTCTTTTGCTGGTACAATACATGTACTTTTTAATACATGTATTGAATCACACACATATACGTTAGTTGTCTCTGTTGAGACTGGTAATTTCTGCTATTCTGTATGGGTTCTTGACCTCCAACACCACTTTATAATTAACAGCTAGTAGTTATCAGAAGAGAATACAGACAAATGAGGGGGGGTAGGACAATTTTTGGTTCAATTTCTAGGTTTCTAAGGAATTTTATTTCCTTACTGTGTGTAGTGGGCTGAATGGTGACCCCCAAAGATACCAGTCCCCTAGAACCTCTGAATATTACCTTATATGGTAATTTTTGCAGATGTGAATAAATTGAAGATTTTGTCATGAGGAGATTATTCTGGATTATCCTGGTGGGTACTAAATGCCATCACATGTATCCTTATAAGAGAAAGGCAGAAGGGATAAGATACACAGACCACAGAGGAGAAGGCAATGTGAAGACAGAGGCAGAGACTGGAGTGATGCAGCGACAAGTCAAGGAATGCCAGCAGCCATCAAAAGCTGGAAGAGGCAAGGAACAGATTCTCCCCTAGAGATTCTGGAGGGAGTATAGCCCTGCTGACATCTTATTTCAGACTTCTGGCTTCCAGAGCTTTGAAAAAATAAATTTTTGTTGTTTTAAGTGACCAAGTTTGTGATAATTTGTTATAGCAGCCTCAGGAATCTAATACACCATGAAATCCCTTTGGACTATAATCTGTGCTATGTGTGAAATATGCCAAATAACCCGTTCCTTCTATGAAAGTTTCAGCAACACAGATTTGAGCCCCATAGTGGAAATGTCAAAACTGACGTAGCTAAGTGAAATAGGAAGAGCGGTAGAGAGTTCATCTTGATATCTGGATTCTCTACCAGGTTCTAATCAGCCAGATGACCCTAAGACAAATCATTGCCCTTTTCTAAGCCACATCAGTGAAATAAGAGCCCAGCTGATCTTCAATGCCATCTGCCGGCTTTGACGGTCTACAATTTTCATTCAAAATGTCTTAACATTTAAAGCACAAAAATTTACTCATTTTAGGGAATGTATTAATTCTAATAATGTGTTGCCTTTAAATTGCAGGGGTATGAATACTTCATAGTTCACAAAACATTCTTATAGACACTGTTTCATCTGACGTCAATCTCCATAGGCACATCCCAGTTTTTAAATTTCTACTTTCCTCTTTAGAAAAACAGTCCATCATTTATATTGTAGCTTCATTCATGTCTCCTAATCTGATTCTATTTTTTTTAATTCATCAACATCATCATCAATATTGAGAAACATTTTAAAATTCTCCCACCTGAAGCAAAAAATTTCATTTGTATAGATTACTTTCTAATCTTTATCTTCATAGATCTATTTCTATTTCATGGTATCTACACACAGTGAGCTGTTTACTTGGCATTGCAAAGCTACAAGGGTTCCCATTGCTCACCTGAAAGACCTTCTTATGAAGAAGAAGCAGATGCCTTATGAAACTGGTTAGAGGCTTTGGGGTACAACTCAGTTTTTAGAAGGCAGATCAACAATCATTCTACGAGGTTTTTGTAGCAAAAGCTGCCCTCTGTTTCAATGCTCCGAAGGGCACCACGGTTAGCAAAATGCTCCAGTCTCATTCTTGGAATATTAACACTGGAGAGACAGAAGCCCAGAGCAAGGAGGCAGAGCCTCATCTATAAATCAGCAGGAAAGGGGTCCTCCATCATGTACCTGCACACACACCAGAGGTTCCAGACTGTTGAGAAAATTCAGAGTCTAAAAATATATGCGGCAGGAATGAACTGAGAATAAATAAATACAAACGTAAACAGTGTATAAGCAATGGTTTAAAATATGGGAAAATGGACAACTTAGCCCTGAAGTTCTTAGAGGAAAATGTCCCTCTTGTAGGGTATTTGGGACCTACGTATATGAAAAGTTATTCTTTGATTTACCTGAATTTCAAATTTAGGCATTTTATATTTTATGTACTAAATCTGGCAACCCTACCCGCTTTAACAAAAATTTAATTTGGCCTCAAATATGCACATACACATGTACACACACACACACACACACACTGACATTTAATGGGAAAAAAGAAGAGCCCTTCTTCATAAAATCAATGCCATTATCACTCTCAACAGCAATAACTTACTTCTGAATCACAACATCATTAACGTAATTTTCTCATGTTTTCTGTCATCAAACATTTCACTCCTACTTTTAACAACGCCCATCCTTTTATGTTGCTTCTTTTGAAGGAAAGAAACTGTTAAACTGACTCTCTCTTCTCTGTGTTTAAAATATTCTTCTCCAGACACACAGGAATCATCTCTGAATGTGTTAAGCATTCTACAACTGTTGGCATAAGTGTCTTAACCAGCTCTCCTATTTCAGTAGGTATTTATTAAGTCGCTATTACACACACACATGGGCTGTGTTGTACAGATGTGGATGCTCCCATCTTTTTATTAGAAAAGGGACAGTCTGAGTTGAAGAAATGTGCACCATCTGCCTGGCTGAAAAGAAGCCTCCAGTCCCCTGCATCTTCTGGCATCACTGTGTGTGACAGTTCACTCTCCCGGCCACCAGCCTTAACCTCCCCCTCCTCAGGAGATGTGCCTGGAGCCACCTTCTCTGCCCCCTTTGCCCAATTAACCAGTCTCAGGCCTCCCTGACCACCTCCCTCATGTTGCACACTCTCATGGCAACACATAGGTTTTCATCCCATTGTGTCAGTTGATATTTATGTGTGTCTTTAATTAACGTCTTCCTCTTCCTTAACACTTCAATCTTGTGGGCAGGACCCCAGAACCGAAGTCAGTGCCAAACATAGGTGGGCAGTCAATAAATATTCTGTATTGAAGAAATAAACAAATGAAGGAAATAAAGATCTTTCTCAAGCACTGGCCTAGAGGGACTCTCAGGGTGAAAATAAAGCATAGTCTCCATTTCAGCCCCTGAAGGAGAACTTTCCTTCCCCATCAACAGAGTGGGTGTGTTCCACTGAAAGTCACATCAAATGCTGGTACAGGAAGGACATTTTAACCTTTGAAATCTAATGGTGAATTTGCTATAATTTCCCTTCTTTTTCACTCATTGCATATGCAAAAATAATGTGTGTACTTCACTGTTCCCATCACTTAGCACCAGGAAGATCTTAAATGTGAAGTTTTAAGTTAGCACACATGGAGAAAGAGAAATAAAGGAGTGGTGGAAATGAGGGAGGGTGGGAAGGGAGGAAAGCTTAAAAAGAAAATAATTTAAAAACTCACCTACCTACCCTACCTTATCTGAATATTTTATTTTCACTAAGCTATTTTAGGAACTGAAGGCTAGAAAAAGACTATTTCTAGATGTGTTAATGGCCTCATGATTTCCTTTCATGTTCTCCAGCAACAGCTAATTTACTAGTAAGCACTTTTGTGTCCACTGGCCAAGCCGGACCTTTTTAAGAATCTGAAATTGGAAACAGAACTTAGATTTCAAATAATCAGTCTCACATGGCAAATCTATTCTCTCTTAAGAAACCTCTTATACAAAAGGATGCAGGAGGTGCTTATGCTGATAAGCAATGCTGGAAGTTAAGATTTTTTGTATTTAAGACTGAGACTCATATATTCTTAAATACTTGGTTTATAAGTATTATGGATTTTTTACAGAATCTATCTTTTCCACTATTTAAGGTTTGCTACCTAAACATAGTTGTAAAATTAATCTTCCCACTAAATTTAACCTTTAAACATTACCACCCTAGATTTTATAAACAATACTGACCATTAAATCCCTGTATTTCTCTCAAGAACCACAAAAATTCTGTAACCAGATACATCATGGACTTAACCTGGACACACATTCTATGGATAAGTCAGCCAAAGCCTTTTATGAATTAATATTGGAAGGAAGCCTAAATAATATCAGTAGAATACACTCAGTATAACAAGGACATTCATTCAAAGAGTACTCTCAAATGACAAATTCATTCAGAATATTTTAATCAGTTAAATGTTCCCTGGCATTGGTACATTGTGAATGATCCACTAAATTGAATGACTAATCCATTAAACTTCCTTGTAAGGCTTCTCAAACTTTCTTGAAAGTGAAAAGAGGAGTAATTTAAATAAACCAAGTGTTTAAAATCTACTGTTTCCACAAAAGGCTAGCTGCTGAGCAGAACATTTATAGAAATAGGCCTAGCTCCAGACTTGCTTTAAAAAGAATGCTAAATATATTACATTGAAGCCTTAAATATTGTGTAAAGTTTAATTTAATTTATAGGAATACAGCAGTGAAATGACATTTTAGTTCCAATTTTTAATTACTCTGTTAGTTTAATAATATGAGAACAAGACTTTCTGGTCTTATGCATGCACTGATTAATATTAATCACTTCACTTTCAGAAAAGCATCACATGTATAAATTGTTACAGACTAGGCCAAGTCCTTTCTAATGGAGTCTCTAATTAGGATCTTCAGTTGTGTGCCGTGGTGGAAAGAGGTCTTGAAGAACAACCTGGACTCATTAGAAGCCCAACTTTGTCCAACCACAACACTGTAATGGCTCCACCTCCAGTTCAGAAGTGCTGCGGAAATACTTGTAAAGGTCTGTATAAAGAATGCAAAGTAAGAAATTATTTGCCTAGGCTGCATATTCTTCTGCAAACCACCTAGATGATGACAAAGTGGGCATTAGTTTAAAATATTAAGCATAAGTTGGGCCAAGAAGGTGCCCAGGAGAAATTATCTCTAATACCAGAAGGCAGATGAGGTGAAATAGGTAGGTACTCTATCTTGAGGAGAGAATCTAAAAGCTAGAAGCAAGAGTGTACGTTTCTGGCTATACAGAACTAATACAGAACAGGTTTAGTTGGCTACAACTAAACCTGTTGAACCAACAAGAGATTCCAGAAAGTAACTCCAAGATGTGGCAGTTTCAGGAATGGGTTTCATAGCTTGGGTTCCATAAGAAGCACCTGTATTATACATTCATTTGACCATTAAGTGCAGAACTGTTTAGACCTGTCTTCCTTGCCCCCCACAATAAATAGATTCCTTACTTCAACACTAGTTGAACCAGCATAGGCTAAGTTAGCACAAAATGGCAAGCTCTACCCCTTGTTTTTTCAGCAATAAAGATCAAAAAAAAACTGGCAAGTCTTAGTAGAGGTCTGCATTAAGATGTTTATTATAAAAAAATTCTCATTATTAGTTCAAAATAATGATTGCTAAAATTTTCATATGACTTTCTTATGATTCTGTGTAATTCATCTAGCATCTATCATAAACAATGGGTATCTTTCAACCCCTGAATCTAGAAGGCTGGCTGGTACATGCGTCCACTGACTGGAGCAGGTAGCTTCCAGAGGTTGATTGGGTTAGGAATGGTACATAGTTCAGATAGAAGGCTGGAAATCCTGACAATTGATTGCAAAGAATAGGTCCTGTTAAGTAGAGGTGATAATCAAATGTTTAACAAAGCACATGGCAAGGGAGAAACCAATTGGAACAGTCAGAATGGATGCTGGCTCACAGCAGTACTTGTGATAACTGCCTGCTGAACACGGGCCCAGGGAGGATGGACTGCGCCTCAGGATACCAGCATATCTTACAGGAAGAAGCAAGCCTAAACAGCAGGACACTCAAGATCCCACAGCCTGGAGACTGAATATTTATGGCCTTTCTAAAACTACACAGTTCAGCTTTTTCTAATTTCAAGTGCAAATGAACCTTTACAATAGCAAACCCCTTCCCACAAGCTAAGTTAATAGAAATGAGGTTCTATTCCGTGCAATTTAAGAGCAAAACTAAAATAGGATGTCAACAACAGAGAAAAACACATGCCCATTTTTCACATGATCCAAACTATATTTCTATAAAATCCTACTATGGATTTAACATAATTTTACTGATGTTAAAAAATATTCTATTTATGGAAGTGTAAATTGGTACAATCACTTTGGAAAATGATTTGTCTGTATCTATTAAAATCAAATATATGTACACCTTGTCACCCAGCAATTTCACTCCAAGATACATATACAACAAAAATGCACATGTATGTTCTCAAAAGACATGTATAAGAATGATCATTGCAGGACTATTCATATAAGTTATTAAAAATTAGAAACAACTCACATGTCCATCATCTAAAGAATTAATATATAAATGGTGGTATATTCATACAACAGAATACTCTAAAGCCATGAGAATGAATGAACTACAACTGCGTGGAACAAATGGATCAACCTCTCAAACATAATGGGAGCTAAAGAAGCCAGAAATGAAAGAGATCATTTTGTATGATTCCATTTATAAAAATTTCCAGAATAGGAAAAACTAATCTACGGTGTTAGACGTCAGGATAATCATCTTTGTGGTGAGGGAATGACTGGGAAAGGGTGCCACAGGGCCTTCTAGGATGCTCCATTTTATGATATGGGTCTGGTTACATGAGTATATTTACTTTGTAAAATTCATGGCATTGTACCCTAATGATGTGTGTGCTTTTCTGTATACATATTAAACTTCAATAGAAAACATATTGGGGCTTCCCTGGTGGCGCAGTGGTTGAGAGTCCGCCTGCCGATGCAGGGGACACGGGGTCATGCCCAGGTCCGGGAAGATTCCACATGCCACGGAGCGGCTGGGCCCGTGAGCCATGGCCGCTGAGCCTGCGCGTCCGGAGCCTGTGCTCCGCGACGGGAGAGGCCACAACAGTGAGAGGCCCGCGTACCGAAAAAAAAACATATTAAAATAACTAGAGGGATTTTTTTTAAATCCCTCTAGAAGTGTAATGTTTCATTGTTTACAGTGCCCTTTCCCATCCATCGTCTCCATGGCAATCACAATCCTGTGTGGTAGACAGGTTGTGCAGTATTATCCCCAACTTACGGATGCAGTAGGAAGGGAATAAACATCGCATACTTTAATGCAGGTTACCTCATTTCATCCTCTAAACAACCCTATATAAGAGCTATTATTCCTCTGTGAGTTGGTTACATAGCTAGGAAACAGAAAAGCCACCATGCCTTTCTGCCTTCAAAGCCCAAGTTTTTACTAACAAAGTTTGCTGAGTCTATAGAAGACTTAAGGCTCTGAAAAGTTAATTAGCTTAACTAAGTTAATAATTGGCTTACTAGCTAAATTATCATTACCCTAGTCTTCTCTCGGTCCAATAGTCTTTAGAGAGCAAAATTGACTCAGACTCATGTACCAGCCACCATGCCTGCAGAGTCTGATCTCAGTCACCCCTTGTTGGTGTTAGAGGCATCTTTATTACAGGGTTCTCCTACCATTAAATAAATGAGAGGATGTATACAGCACTCAGTTTTTGCTTTTACATTTGTATAACATCGTGCCTGGCATATAGGCACATAATAGAAGATTAATAAATATCTTTGATTAAATAAGCAAATTAGGACACAGTCTTCATAAAAGAAGGCTTAAAAGAAAATTCGAATGATTCTTTTCAACAAAAGTCTCCAAAGTAAAAACTGAGTAAGTAAAGTGATTTCTAGTTGTTCTCTAGCTTACCAACATTGTGACCTGAATAACTCACTTAGCCCCTGTGGGCATCAGTCTCCCAGTTCATAAAATGAGGGTTTAAACCATATGACTTCTCTGATCCCTTCAATGTGTATTATATTAGGCCTCCCTGACCACACAGAAGACCCCGCAAATGAATATTAAATGTCAAAGTAATTTTGACAAGTGCATAATGCTACTAGAGCATTACATTGTCAACTCTGAGCTCACTAAATTGGCCTGGGAGAGAAGGGACTATCTCTAGTTAAACTGAATCTCAGTTTTTCCTTCAAAAACTTCAAATTAAGCAGACATAACTGCACTAACTATCTATGGGGTGCAAAGCATTGCAATTATAATCTACTGAACTGGGACGAAACTGAAACCACACCCCTTAACCATTCTGGCACCACCTTTCTTACAGGTAATCTAAGATACACTATGGATGCACAAAAAAGATTCTACTCTCTGCATGAAATTATCATCAACTCTGGGAGGTCAAAGGTTATTGGAGATAACACTTTGGGTAATTTAACAGTGCAGATGTCAATTTGGGCATGTAATAACTTGCTCCAAACAAAAATATAATTAACAATTCAATAGACCTTCTAGCTATTTGTAACTGCACTAACTTAGGCATCTATATCTCTGTTTTCTTTCTCAAACTCACACACTCTGTGGATACACACATGCATACACTCTCACACAAAGATAGGAGGTAGGGCAGAAAACAGGGAAAGTGGGTTCTATATAACTTTCATAGCCATATCTATCCATTAAACTTGAAGTTCATGGCCCATCCCCTCCTTTCCAAAATCTGCATTGTGGTATAAATTAAGAAAAGAGCAGACTATTTCTTCCTATGCATATCCATTAGGGCTGCAATGCCCTATGTGTCTAATCTACAGAATTCTGTACAGTTGAAATATTAAGTAAATTACAACCCTGCACATTTCCATCAATTAAGAAGGCATGTAGTTATATATTCACAACTACAGGTATGACTGTGACAAAACAAACAATTCTAACTTAAGTCTATTCCATAATAATGTTGGGATATGAAATGGAAGTTAGTTATTGAGGTACAGGTAGAGCCAGTTAGGGATGGTACAGCTAAAATGTAGTAAAAATATCCTACTCTTACTATTACTACTACTAGCCTACATTTACAGGGTACTTATTACGCTGTAGGTGCATAATAAGTGCTTATATAGATCATTATATTTAATCCTGGCAGTCTACATCATCTTCATTTTATAGATGGGGAAACTGAGGTGGTACTATTTCCTACTCATCCCTCCCAAACCGTTCTTCATCTTTCTCTGCACTGCTCTGTGCCCCAGGAAGCCCACCTCTACGGGCCCTCGTCCTCATGCTGCTCTTGGGGTTCTGTCAATGAAGGGACCAGCTGAAGAGAGGATGTTGATTCCTCCCCTTCTCTCTCCCAGACAGGCCAAGGTCTTGAAGTGCTTGAGTTTCTTCTACCCCTAACCACAACTCCTGTAGGGAGGCCCCTCATCCAGAGTTCCAAGAACAAACTCTCTCTCCTCTGGCCCTTTTAGGCTTAAGGGTGGCAATGTTTCCTTCTGTGGCTAGTCCCTGAGCGATTCACCATCATTTGTTGGTTCCCTTCCCACCACATCTTTGTAAACTCTTCTTCAATTAGCCCTTTGAGTGTGTCATCTGTTTGATAAAGGTTGTAAGAGGGTGAGGCAATAGAAGTGAAGGAGTTGTACACTTTGGATTCGGTTAATGAGCATATCTTAATCGTGGAGGGTTGGGGTATAGGCGCAGGTTCATTTTAAGTCACTGGATCAGCTGTCTGTGGAGGTGCTCTACAGCCAACTTCTTGGTTAGGTTTAAACCAAGTGGGAATAAAAGCTTTCCCTATGCAATATCATCCACACTCCTGATTTTCTATGTTCCCACAGAAATAGGAGGCCACCGTAATAGGAGGAAGTGGTTTGAATGGGCAGTAAATACATTGCTATGTAGCAGGCTAGAGATCAAGCAAAGACAAATGGTGCTTTTATAAAAGTGGTGTGCTGGACATCCACGAAAGCATCACTGTGTACTGCCTGCCTCCCTACACACACCGCTGTCACAAACACCGCTTACACACTGCTCACACACACACACACACCGCTCACACACCGCTCACACACACACACCGTTCACACACACACACACACTGCTCACACACCGCTCACACACACACACACCATTCACAAACATACACACACACAAACCGCTCACACACACACACCGTTCACACACACACACACTGCTCACACACCGCTCACACACACACACCATTCACAAACATACACACACACACCGCTCACATACCGCTCACACACACACACCGCTCACACACCGCTCACACACACACACCATTCACACACACACACCGCTCACACGCTGCTCACACACACACACACTGCTCACACACCGCTCACACACACACGGCTCACACACCACACACACACCACTCACACACACACCGCTCACACACACACAGCTCACACACACACACTGCTCACACACACACACACACCACTCACACACACAAACACACTGCTCACATACCACTCACACACACACACCCCTCACACACACACACTGCTCACACACACACATGCTGATCACATACCACTCACACACACACACACCGCTCACACACACACAACCCACTCACACACACATGGCTCACACACACACACTGCTCACATACTGCTCACACACACACACACCGCCTACAAACACACAGATACACTGTTCACACACCGCTCACACAAACACACACCGCTCACACACACACATGCTGCTCACATACCGTTCACACACACTGCTCACATACCGCTCACACACACACACACACCACTCACACACACACATGCTGCTCACATACCGTTCACACACACACTGCTCACACACCACTCACACACACACATCGTTCACACACACACTGGTCACACACCACTCACACACACACACTGCTCACACACCACTCACACACACACTGTTCACACACACCACTCACACACCGCTCACACACACACCATTCACACACACACTGCTCACACACCACTCATACACACGCAACCTGCTCATACACCACTCACACACACACACACACCACTCACACACTTCTCACAGACTCAGCACTCATGATCGTAAAATCTCCAGGGAACCTAGCATCATTCCAAGAAGATGTATGTTAGTTAAAAAGAGTACATTAGATGTCTGGCTCTTCCCAACTGTCATTCCCTAGCCCAACCTTCCACAATACCCTTTAATACATACACGTCTCACACACGTGCAGACTCACACACACAAACACACACCGCTCACACACACAAACGCTGCTCACATACCGTTCACACACACACACACTGTTCACACACCACTCACACACACACATCATTCACACACACACACTGGTCACACACCACTCACACACACACTGCTCACACACCACTCACACACACACTGTTCACACACACCACTCACACACCGCTCACACACACACCATTCACACACACACACTGCTCACACACCACTCATACACACGCAACCTGCTCATACACCACTCACACACCACTCACACACACACACACCACTCACACACTTCTCACAGACTCAGCACTCATGATCGTAAAATCTCCAGGGAACCTAGCATCATTCCAAGAAGATGTATGTTAGTTAAAAAGAGTACATTAGATGTCTGGCTCTTCCCAACTGTCATTTCCTAGCCCAACCTTCCACAATACCCTTTAATACATACACGTCTCACACACGTGCAGACTCACACACAAACACACACTCATATAATTCGCACACATCCTGCTCAACTCTTCTCAAGGAAAATCCCAGGTAAAACTGGATAAACAAGTACAGTTTCTCTTTCATTGACTTCAGTTTTCATTTCCTGTGTCCCTTAGAATCACTCTCCACCACTCCCACCCAAATGAGACTTTCTGCTCCATTTGCCTTATCAATATCTGAGCTCAGCAACTCATTCACTGTAAAGACTATGATTGAAAAAAGTAACACCCTTGAGATATTTATACTTTAACATAAGGCCATCCTTGATCCAAGTGTTACTAAACACATGATTAATTATAGAATTAAAGGAACCAGCCCTCAGTATACTTTTTGGGAGGGGAGGGGGGACAGGAGCAAAGGGACCCTTTTTTTAAAATAATTAATTAATTAATTTTATTTATTTATTTTTGGCTATGTCGGGTCTTCGTTGCTGCGCGCGGGCTTTCTCTAGTAGTGGCGAGTGGGGTCTACTCTTCGTTGCAGTGAGCAGGTTTCTCATTGCAGAGCACAGGCTTTAGGCACGCGGGCTCAGTAGTTGTGGCTCGTGGGCTCTAGAGCACAGGCTCAGTAGTTGTGGCGCACGGGTTTAGTTGCTCCACAGCTTGTGGGATCTTCCCAGACCAGGGATCGAACCCGTGTCCCCTGCACTGGCAGGCGGATTCTCAACTACTGCGCCACCAGGGAAGCCCTAAAGAGACCCTTTTTGCAGCTCCTGAAATTTCACTGCATGGGGCACAACTTCGTCAGACTAATGCAAGTCCTCTTTTCTTCTGTTTTTTTCTCTCTGATGGCTCCACTTTGAGGGAATGGGACATGGAGATCAGGAATGGCATGCTACCTCAAACCTATAATGCACCCTATTAGATCTAACCTAGTTAAATTTCAGAATCCAGGTAGCCCCTTCACACACAGCACTGAAGAGATTCAAGTTCCCGGCCTGTGGAGTTGTCTGTCTGAAACAGACATTGACATATGCAGGGTCATGAAAAGTCCTCTTTTGGGTGTGAATGAGGAAGGTCATCCAGAGCTGAGAGCAAGCTTCTTTAACAGAGGACCGTTTCTACTATCCACTGTTTAGAACTGGAACAGTGCAGTGTGTGTGGACGCAGCTCTGTTGCAGGTTAAGAAGGGAATGTCATCACCTATCACTTCTGATGATTAGAGGTTGACCAGCAGACCAGAAGAAACCACTCAGCTGCCAATTGAGCTTCAACACCAAGACCAGAAAGAGGAAGTGGGAGCGGCCAGGTACAGAGTCGGTACTTGGTATTCAGTGAGCACAAAAAAATGACACTAAAATTATTTTACAGTTGAGTCTCCTTCAGGTAATAGAATGAAGCACAGACTCTCTCTCTTTCCCTCTTGCCCTCTGCCTCCCCTCTCCCCTTCCTGCCCCACCTGCTCTCCATACAAGACTTTTTCAAAATGCTAGAATCTGGTGTACTAAAGACTGTCCTCCAGTGTTCTAATGGGGCCCTAACACAATTTACGCAGCATTAAAAGCAAGCAATGTCCTCCTTTCCTCTGTGCAATTTGGGTTGCTTTACTAGTAAATTAGAGACGTTAGAAAAACAGGATGTGCTACAGTCTGCATTCTGATAACTACCGATTTGTTCAACTGATTATTTCTCTTTGAGAGGAGTGCTATTTTTTGTTTTAACTGTATTATGTAAGCCTGAAAAGAGTATGCTCACCAAAGAGATTCTGCAAAGGTAAAGTTGCTAGGCACATAACCGATCTTCACAAGCAAAAGTTTTTTTTTAATTAACAGACTTTATTTTTTAAAGCAGTTTTAGATTTACAGAAAAGTTGTGCAGAAAGTCCACAGAGTTCCCATATACTCCCCTTCCCCCCGCCCCCCGCAGTTTCTCCTGTTATTAACATCTTGCATTACTGTGGAACATTTACCAATGTGTGGCATGTGAACCAATATTGATACACATTTACTAACTAAAATCCATAGTTTATATTATGGTTCACTCTCTGTGTTGTATAATTCTATAGATTTTGGCAAATGCGTAATGTCATGTATCCACCATTACAATATCATACAGAACAGTTTCACTGCCCTAAAAATGCTCTGTACTCCACCTATCCATCCTGGCCCCTTCCCCCCGCCCCACACTCCAAGAACCACTGGTTCTCAAAATGGGTTCATTCTTAGGAGATTCACAAGGGAGAACAGGAAAGGCTTTACCTAAAATGGTAGTACAGGAAACTACATCAATAACAGAAAGAAGGCTGGAGTTATAAGAGATATGTAAGTTATAAGTGAAAAGAAAGCAAAATGACAACACATCTGCACCAGAAAGAACAAAATTTAATATTTGTAATTTATTAAAGTCATGGATATGTGTCACAAGTTAAAGCTCCAGAGTTCCACTAAATCCATCTAAAACCTGAAAATTATGGGACAAGTATTAGGAGAATGCTTTGAGAAATGACAGCTTAATACCTTGTCTCTGAATGCAGATGACAGCATCCTCTTTTCTCCACTGAAACTCTGACAAGATAGGGAAATGTGTTCCTAGAACATATCTGCTTGGAGTGATCATACACGTGAAGAAGAAAATGGCTTAAAACTCATTCTAGGGTAAATGCAAAAATTAGGTCTTCACGATTAGAAAAAATTTAAAAGTACAAACAAATCAGATGTGAAATTGTTTATTCCAAGGAAGATACTCTATTGAACTTACAAAGAATTGAACAAGAATATTTCTAGTAGGAACTTTAATTTAGGCACAACTTACCAACTTGAAATATTTCTATTTTCCTAATTTAGCTTTTAGCTTTTTAAAGATAATTAATACCTAAGTAAATTTCATGGGAATCATGAGCTATTCTAATTGACTTGTGTTTCTATATCAGAAAAGCTTCCAAAGAAAGCATATCATATATCCCCAAATATAAAGGGACCTCAAGTATAAAGTAATCTTCCCCATTTCCCATTGAGATGACTTGGAAAAATAGTGTATTTACATTAATCCAAATACACAAACTTTTAGGGATACAGATTGCATATGATGTTTGTAACAGGATGTGAAAGTTGAACTCATTCAGTCCCAGTTTCTGCTGAAGTCCCTAGAGCAGAGCTGATACATTCCAGAATGAGGTGTGAGACACTGTCCAAGACCTGTAGTTTTGTGGGTTTACCCCTTCTCCTCACTTTTCTTGAGGGCATAAAAGCATAGGTAGACAGTAAAGGAGAATATTGGAGAAAGCTATTGGTGTGCTGTGAGCCTCATCCACCCCACAAGAGGGAGGGGCCAGGGAGGGACTTGCCCCTCACCTCAAGCCTAAGGTGAAGAGCCTCAACAGAATTACTTAGAGTAACCTGTGTTTCCTGGATGTGGTAGAATGGCAACTGATTCACACACCCGAAAATTCTAAAGGGCAAGAGGCTGGTTGAAGCAGCCTGGGGCAGCAAAGGAGTGGCTGTGGCTTGAGAAGCAACTGCACTCCCATGATGGTGGAAGGTCCTGTGCACCCAAAGGAACTCCACACATATATGCTGGAAATCTTGTTTACCAACCCAGATCCAGCTTCTACCTTTTACCATCCTGCTCTGTGTCCTGGAGGCTGACCTCTATAGACTGTATCTACCAAGCTTCCAGCTAGGTTCACCCAATGGGAGGTACCAGCCGAGCAAGGGAGGAGAGAGAAGAGGGTGTGTTTATTCCCCCCATTCCCTCCCTACTGTCTGAAAGTTAACAGAGGCTCTTGGGAAGTCCACCCCTCCTGCTGGACAGTCCTCTCCTGCAGATATAGGTCTCTCTAGGCTCTCCATCTACTTCCTTCCTTTGTCCCCCAAGCCCAGGAGCAATAATGGCCCTACACCATTAACAGGTGTTTCACATCCCTTATTTGTGTTCCTTAACCCTGCCCACACTTCTATGAAGAGTCCCTTCACCGAACTCTCCTCAGTTCCTCAATTGGAATGTGCCATCTGTGTCCTCCCCAGACCCAGGTGACACTGCACACAGAGGCCAGCATGAGATCTCCTTAGATTCTAACCAAGAATTCTGATCCTCAACAACAAACATCCCAATTAAAAAATGGGCAAAGGACTTGAATAGACATTTTTCCAAAGAAGAAATACAAAGTGGCAAATAAGCACATGAAACGTTCGTCACTCAACATTACTAGTCACTAGGAAAATGCGAACCAAAAATCAAAATCACCATGTGATACTACTTCACACCCATTAGGATTTTTTACTGTCAAAAATAAATAGATAAATAACAAGTGTTGGTGGGGAACCCTTGTGCCTTGCTGGTACACAACATAACATGGTACAGCTGCTTTGGAAGTCAGTGTGACAGTTTCTCAAAAACTTAAACATAAAATTACCATACGACCCAGAAATTCTACTTTTGAACATACTAAAAAGGAAAAAAAAAAAACCTTGAAAGTAAGGACTTGAACAGATATTTGTACATGTACAATACTCATGTACATAGCAGCATTATTCACAAGAGACAAAAGGTGGAAGCACACTGGCATCCATCAGCAGATGAATGGATAAACAAAATGTGGTATATTCATACAATGGAATATTATTCAGCCTTAAAAGGGAGTAAATTCTGACACACTCTTCAACATAGAAGAACCTCGAGGACATTATGCTAAGTGAAATAAGTCAGTCATGAAAGGACAAATAGTATATGGCTCCTCTGATATGAGGCACCTAGAGTAGTCAAATTCATAGAGACAGAAAGTAGAATAGTGGTTGCCAGGGGCCTGGGAAAGGGGAAATGGGGAGTTAGTGTTTAATGGGCACACAGTCAGCTTGGAAAGACTAAAAGTTTCTGGAGATGGATGGTGGTGACAGCGCAACCACAATGTGAACGTACTTAATGCCATGGAACTGTACACTTTAAAATGGTTAAAATGGTAAATTTTATGTTATATATACTTTTACCACAATTTTTTTTAAAAAGAATGCTGATAAGCAAGTAAGAGGCCTCAACTAAAGGACCTGGAAGTGTACGGCCAGAAGCCTAGGAGCCCAGCAAAGCATTGTGAGGGACCAGCCAGGAGAAATGCTGTCACCCACGTAAGAAAATTATAGATGAGCAATTCCCAGTGATGGAGAGATTTCCAGAACCCACAGAAGATAGTGAGTACTTTCCTGCCCAACCTTTCCTCTCTCTGATTACACATGCCACCGTGCTTCAAGGTTAGCAAGCTGGTTGAAGAGGAGAAGAAACAGAAGCACTGAGTGAGAGAGAGAGAAGAGTCCCGATATCTCCCACTGCAGATGGCCAGCCTGCAACAGCCCTGCCCTGGGATGACGGGGAAGCTGTAACTTGGATAAAATTTGAAGTCTGGGGTAAATACCCTGGACTGAGAACATGAGTTACTAAACAGAGACTGTTTCATAACCTTTCAGAGGAAGTGGAAGTGACCGGAAGAGTCATGAGGCTATATCTAAACTTCAAACAAGAGCAAGAAGAATAAGTAGGAGCACAATAAATTTAAACGAATAGCAGGTGACAAAAATTAATTTGCTTTATGATGACACCCCATGATAAATACTTGTTCAAACCTAATGGTTATATGAGTAATTTAATTGTCCATCTTTTAAAACATGCATCCTATAGAATTATATATTAATTTTGGAATATTGTAATTTTCATGAAACAATTTTATCCAGACTCTCCATTTCTACTCAAACTTTAAGAAATCAGCTCTCTAAAAATCACATCTTCACATATGTCTAAATTGTTAGAAACAACATTTACAAGTCATGACTTTCCAGTCATATTAGGTTAGAGAGCTGTTTTTCTTCTGTCCTGAGGTATACATTTGTGATATCCACAATGTAAATACCTACTGTACTGCTTTAAAAGGCATGTTTAAAATTATATGCAGTACCTGCCACTGCAGACTCATACCTCCAGGAATAATAACAGAAATTGTATTAAATTGCTTTGCCTCTTTTTTTACCCATCATGTCAGCACACCTCTGTGAGCAAATAAAAATAGCACTGAGTGAGGTCATTTCAGTCTAATGGGTTTTCCCCAAATAGTACTTTGCTGTTCAAAATAAGGTAGTTGAGTGAGTGCCCTGTAACATGAGACACTTTATCAGGATTCCAATATAAGGTGATTCCCACAGGCAGTTACGGAGACTGATAACAAAATAACATTCCAGACTCAGACTATCTTCAGTAAAATAAAATTCTCCAACTGTATTCTTTTCCCGGTAGGCAATGCCCTGAGCATTTGCCCTTCATGTGGTACACTGGTCTCTGCGCATTGTGTGTTATGCCTTGGGGAGTCTCCAAGTGGACTCCAAGTGAGAGTCTAGGGAGTTATTTCTACTTAGGAAGGTTTGGGTTCTCTCCTGAGCAAACGGGCTTCTAAATTACAACTATTAGCAAAGGCATTTTACAAGTTCCACCAAGAGTTATCCTTTCCCAGACACTTTTAAGTGTACACTTAATCTTGGCACCCAGCTCCCTTGATAACTATAGAAACCATATCTTTGAAATGCAAACTCTCTAGCCTGGGAGTCAAGGCCCTTCAAAATTCGGCACCCTCCAATGGTCCAGCTCTCTCTTCCACTCTGCCAGGAAGTTCGTGTACTTCAGTCACATTTGTCTCCTTACAGCTCACTGCTGGGGGCCTTTGTTCTGCCGCTAGCTCTCTCTAAAGAAACTTCTACCATTCCTTTGGTGTTTCACATCCTACTCATCCTTCAAGGTCTAATGCAAATCCCTAGTCCTCATTCCTGAGAAAGTCTTTCTCCAGATCAAGCCAGGAGAAGTACTGTCTCTTCCCCTAAACTGCCAAAACATTGACTCACATGGGCTTGTCTTGTACAGAATTTCCCAGCCTTCCTGTCTTAACTGCCCAACTAGGTCGAAAGCAATCCAAGGGCAAGGACTAGTGGTTCAACCATTGGATATTCCATGGCTTAGTATTCACACTGCTTAGTATGGTATCTTACACATAGCAAACTGTCATAAATAATTATTGAATGAAGAAGAAGAAGAAGAACAGCAATCATAACTGTCTGGAAATGTATTCATCTAACATTTTGTTTTATGCATTGTAAAGATTCATTCAAAAAAGAATGCCAACTAGTCTTTGTTTATTAAAGTTATTTTTTGAAAGTCCCCCAGTTAGTTGTTTCATTCAATAGGATATAATTTATCCCCTTGGGTTTGAACTATATGATCCATCCTAGAAATTACACTTCAGAAAAAATAAGTGATAAACACTCTGCTTCACTCAGCCCATTTGTATACCCGACACCCTTTCCTATCTCTGAGGAGGTCCGACCATCAATTCCTTTAAACCACTGACACACACTCGGCCTCTGCATATTCCTCCTTGTGGCAGAGTTTCAGTCAGCCCCAGCCTACACTTCTCTCTCCAGTCTCTCAGGCTCTCTTTCCCTCTTTAACATAAAGTACTGAGTACAGGAGGCCTTCCACAAAGGAAGCATTTATCACATGCCTGATGATGCTTCCATTATCTACAAAAGAAAAACATACTTCTGCTCCTAAAACTGAAACGCAGCATCTGTGCTGAAATCCATTCAAAAATACACCCTCCAACCAACTTCTCCAATATAGAAAATAAACTCTATTCATTCAGTTTACATGACCAGGTTGGTAAACTGAAACCATGGTCTGATAATGAAATATTTGACATATGGCTCATGTGGCATAAATATAAAATGTATAGCAGGCCCTCACTAAAACATTATCAATTTATTTAAAAACTGTGCATCATTTCTTTACTAATCCCTATGCCCTTGCTGTTCTGTTATTCTTCAGTATTGAAGAATAATATAGACATGGTGCCAGAGCTCGAGAAAGGACTCTGTCTAAGGAAAACAAGTTCTAATCTTGATGCTGCCAAATTACCTTGCTACTTCACATCTCATTTCCTCATTCACAAAGTGAGTTTTCTAGTCTAGATCAGGGGTCACAAACTCAAATGCCCAGAGGAGCCAGACAACTACCAGAGACGATTGGAGCGGGTTTGGCCAGGAGGACAACAGGGAGCGGTAGAGACTGATGGAAAGTGGAGAGCAAATCCTGCTCCAAAGGACACAAGTGGGGCTTCCCTGGTGGTGCAGTGGTTGAGAGTCTGCCTGCTGATGTGGGGGACACGGGTTCGTGTCCCGGTCCAGGAGGATCCCACATGCCACGGAGCGGCTGGGCCCGTGAGCCACGGCCACTGAGCCTGCGCTCCGCAACGGGAGAGGCCACAACAGTGAGAGACCCGCATACCGCAAAAAAAAAAGGACACGAGTGTTTAAATCTAGCCTATTGCCATGTCGGAATGTGGGAGCAATATGGCCAGATCTTCTGACTTATCTAAAGAAGCTGGAAGTCAGGACTTATCTGTGATATTAACTGAAAGCTAATTCCCTGTCTTTTTAAAATAAAACTGTGTATATCTGATACTGTGTAGGCTCAGCCAAACACAGCTGCAGGCCAGATGAGAGCTATGGCTGAACAGTTTGCAACCTCAGGTTTAAATGAGCTTCCTTTCTTACTTTCTTATATAAAATTCTCTGTGTGTTCCCCTCTGTATGATTATTCTATAAACTAATGAGATTTTATATTTTACCCATTTCAGCCAGTTTCAAGAAACTTGGCTGAAAGGGAACATCAGACAAAATGACATTGCAGAGAAAACACAGGATATGAAGTCAGAAAACCAGTTCAAGTCTCTGTTTCATTCTCTAGAGCTGTATGGCTTTAGGCACGCGGCTTACCTTTTTGGAAACTGAAGTTTTCATCCTCAGTAAAATAGGGATAATTTCCATTGTTCTAACTTGTAGGGTGATGCTGATATTTGAATGCAATTGTGTAAATGGAAGCACTTTGTAAACTCTAAAGCACTAAACAGCTCTCAGGAATGATTATTGTATTGTCTAACTCCCCAGAGATCAATTCAGGAGAAAAAACAGACTTTGAGATTAGCTGAATATCACTTACGGTAAAAAAGGAGAGAGACTTCTCAGAGGCCAACAATTGTTCTGATGTTAAATCTATCAAAATTATTAAATCCACATGCCTCAGCTAAGACCCAGTGCAGCCAAAATAAATAAATATTTTTTTAATTATTAAATTAAGTTAAATGTGGTGTCGAACCTTCGGGTAATTTGTCGCACACACAGAGTTTTAATCTGTTCTGGCCCCTGAAGCATCCACTCCAATAGCCAGGCAAAATCTACTCAGTTCAGGGTCTCTAGATAGATAGACTGGTGGTAATCTTGTAACTCGGGATTTAGAATGATACACAGAACCTGTTTATAATGACAGAATCCACAGTGTGATGAGAGCTCTGAACAATTTCCATAGCCATAAGCTGATAAAGGATGCCATACAGTAGAATCTGATATCAGTCCCTGCTCTCAAACTGAACCACAAGAAGAGTTTCAGTCCTATCCAAGTCCCCTTCTATAGGTCCTAGATTTGTTATTCTCATCTGTTCTGGGGACCCCACCACTAATCACAGAGAATGCTTAGACTTTTCTGGTTAACCCTGAGAATAGCTAAGTAATCCTGTGGTCCCCTCCCATGGCGCCTCACTTAACGTGGGTCCTCCCATTTGTACAAACCATGACACTCCATAATATCAATTAAGCAATCAGGGGTTGGCAAACTATTTCTATAAAAGGTCAGATAGTACATATTGCAGGCTTTATGGGCCACAAGCTCTCTGTCACAGCGTGTGGCTGTGGTGGTGGGAAAGCAGCTATAGACTACACCTAAATGACTGAGCACACAGTGCAGCAATGGAACTGTGATTTACCAAAAAGGCGGGAGGCCACAGCTTCCCAGCCCCGGCTTTGGACTATTTATTCACTTCATTCTGTGAGCTATAGTCAATATCAGATGATATTGAACTTTTGAAGAATTTTTATGAAAAATGATGCCAAGCAGAACTAACAAAACACTGCAACATGCTCTATACAATGGAGTTTGCTTTCTTGTCAAGGTAACCCTATGTGGTGGTTATTTTGCTCCTCATTTTACAAGTGAGGAAACCGAGACGTAGCAAGATTAATAAACCAGCTCAGTTACACAGCTAGTGGATGACAGCCAGGATTTCCTCCTAGGTTTCTCTGACCCTACCTTGCCCTTCCACCAAAGCATTCAGCTGCCCATGTGGTATACTCAGGGATTTCTGAATGCCTCCAAAAATTCCTGAGCTAATCTGAAATATAGATACTCATTAAACTTTCATTAAAGAATGTTCATAATGAAAGTGATTATTAAAAAAATTTAGCTAGAATGAATCATGCAACAGGAAGAGTAAGACTAAATTCCATTCACTATCCTTTTGTTTTCGATTGAGCCTATAAAATTTTACTTATAAACCCTTTTGTAGAAGAAGCCAGTGAACTAATCACAGGCCCATTTCTAATGCAGTAGACTTTTCTAGATAAGATAAACCATTTTTCTAGAATTTTCACTGGGACTTCCTATTCTCTCCCTACAAACAATGTCACCAGAAACATGTTTTGCCCTCTCTTGTGCTTAAATTTGAAATAGAAATCTATTTTGCAAAGCTAACAAAGTCGATGTTATGGACCACCCAGGAGACAATCATTAAAAGGAAAGAACTCCATTATTAAAAAATTCAAATATTTAGCAGGAAGAAATCATGAACATGACATTCTTTCTACTGAGGATCTGGTAAATAAACCATATTTAAATGGGTTTTTTTAATGTATTTTCTTAATAGTGAAAATGTTGTCAATGGATCTTAGTTCATTTATAAATTCCAACCTACTGGCTCTGATTTCTAAGGAAGTAATGTACCTTAACTTCCTTGAAAATCAGAGCCAGTCACTGTTGAAGGTTTTGTAATACATTCTAACATTACCACTTTAGTTGCCAAAAAAATTAGTTTCAAATGTTTTCAAGATAACCAAATTTTTCTAACTACAAATTACCATAAGGGGTAAATGTATTTTTTTTAATTGGCGTATAATTGCTTTACAATGGTGTGTTAGTTTCAGCTTCACAACAAAGTGAATCAGTTATACATATACATATGTTCCCATATCTCTTCCCACTTGCGTCTCCCTCCCTCCCACCCTCCCTATCCCACCCCTCCAGGTGGTCACAAAGCACCGAGCTGATCTCCCTGTGCTATGCGGCTGCTTCCCACTAGCTATCTACCTTACGTTTGGTAGTGTATATATGTCCATGCCTCTCTCTCGCTTTGTCACAGTTTACCCTTCCCCCTCCCCATATCCTCAAGTCCATTCTCTAGTAAGTCTGTGTCTTTATTCCTGTTTTACCCCTAGGTTCTTCATGACATTTTTTTTTCTTAAATTCCATATATATGTGTTAGCATACAGTATTTGTCTCTCTCTTTCTGACTTAGTTCACTCTGTATGACAGACTCTAGGTCTATCCACCTCATTACAAATTAAAAAATTAAAATTAATGAAGTAATTTACTTCATTAAAAAATTAAAATTAATGAAGTAATTTAAGAGTTTCTTTGTCTTCAAATCAGTAATATGCCTTTAATTACTGAAACACAGAAAGTAAAACTTGTTGAAACAAACCATTAAAACATGTTTACATTTTCAAGAAATTGGAAAGTACCCATTTTCCACAGATCTGCTTAATCACTACACTAATAAAAACAAGTCTAAAACTTTCTTCAGCAAAGCAAGATTTGTGCCTTGATAACCAGCTAGTTGAAGTTTAACATAAATACAACTAGTAGTTGTGTTCCAGTTATGCTTCCCTTGAAGGGATATGAAAGATGCAACTGATAAAATCAAAAAACCTGGGAAGCATAGTTGAACTTTTTAACTAGAAGATGCTGGGATTTAATGCTATGTCATGATGAAAATATTACACTTTACTCATCCTTCCATAATCTTTTGTTCATTTTGTAGATCTGTGTATTACTTAGATACCCAGACCTGGAGTGTAAGCTGGCAGATGGC
The DNA here is from genome assembly GCF_005190385.1 of Monodon monoceros. Lineage (NCBI taxonomy): Eukaryota > Metazoa > Chordata > Mammalia > Artiodactyla > Monodontidae > Monodon > Monodon monoceros. The sequence continues at coordinate 37,295,594 of NW_021703772.1, forward strand.
TTTAAATGCAACATACAAAATAGCCAAAATTCTATTCTCAGAGAACAATGGTAATTCTAACCACATCCCTCCAGGCCTCTCACCAGCCTTTGATCCCTTTGAAATAGTGTCTTTTCATCCTCTTTCTATCCTCAGTGTCTAGCACAGGGTCTAGCAATAATGGCAAAAACAACAACTAACCGTAATTCTATCCTTTTCAATTTAAAATGATCAAAATCTATAGATAAGATTATAAATGAAAAGTTCTAGGCAAACACACTAGTCTACCAAGAAATGCTGCCCAGAATATCATCACTTCAAGGCTGTGACTTTGGAAAGACACTTGGCCTTTCTTCATTTGTAAACTAGGGAAACTGAATCAGAAGATCCCTATTCAGCTTCTTTCCTGCAGTATGGTACTAATTTTTCATCATGCCCCTAGTTTGAGAGGTCTTTCTACAAGGATTTCTTTTATTGATTATTATAGATAAACTCATTGTTGAAAGTGGAGACTCCTTTTAAGAACAGACATATCAGGTCTTTAATGAACTTCCTGTCTCCGTTTAGCCATCACAGTCTCATCAAAAACTCCATCTGAGAATAGGAAGGGAAATAAAGGTACAGTTCCAGCTACTCATCTTCATGGTTGCCCTAAATGATTGACAGAGTAACAGCTATGTGTCAATATGATTTATTTGCAAAATACCTATGCAGAAGAGGGCAAAAATGAATTAAAAAGGGATGACTTATAATTGCTTGTTCTTGAGAACTTTCTCATTAATAATTTAGTCTGAGCAGGTAAGCAGGCAAAGCTAGCATACATCTATGATTTTGCTCTTTTCAATAGTGTTTCCAAACCTAGTCTACTTTAAAATCAGAATCGCTTCTTTACATTTGTTTTCATATAGCTTCCCTGATAATCTTCATTACACATCAGTGTAATTCCCTAATCCCCATCCAGAGGAGCTAAGTGGGTGTCTTAATGTACATTGAAAGGTCTTTTGCCCTACCTTTACACCGTACAAGAAGAACTACTGCTGGTTTGATTAACTGTAGTTAGATTGAGATGTAGTGTATTTGAAGGCTAGCAAATGCAAATTCAATGCTTAAGAAAAGTCTTTATTCTTTTAGCATTAAAAGAAAATGTTTAATTTGCTTAAACTAGAACATCCCTCCTCCAGATCCCCTGATGGCTAGCTCCTTCACAGTTCAGCTCAAATATAACCTCAGAGGCCTTTTCTGACCATTCTAACCAAAGTACCAACCCACCAATAGAGTCACTTGTCACCATATTACCCTGTTTAATTTCCCTCATAGAATTTAATACCACCTATCTTATAGGATTTTATGAGGATTAACATTTTAAATCCATATTAAATACTGAAATAAGGCCTGACACATAATTAAATCTCCATAGTATTAGCTATTATCAGACATTATTTCTTTTTTAAAAAAATTATTTATTTTATTTTTATATTTGTCTGAGTTGGGTCTTTGTTGCTGAGCGCCAGCTTTCTATAGTTGTGGCGAGCGGGCTCTAGAGCGCAGGCTCAGTAGTTGTGCCACAAGGGCTTAGTTGTTCCACGGCATGTGGGATCTTCCCGGACCAGGGCTCGAACCCATGTCCCCTGCGTTGGCAGACGGATTCTTAACCACTGTGCCACCAGGGAAGTCCTTAGACATTATCTCTTATTATCCCCTCACTGTCATTTTCCCTGCTATCTTTCCAGTGTCTAGGACACTGCCCAGTACATAGAAGGTGCTCAATAAATTTTTTAATTAAATAAATTATTACATTCTTCTCTCACTCATCATTAAGGCACAGCTGAGTGAACTCGTACATTCATTCTCTCATTTGAAATGAAATTTTTATGCACAAAGCAGTGTGACAGGAAACAAGGTAAATTAATAAGTGAGTCTGTGTCCTTATGCGGGAAACAAGGCACATCGTGTTACAATATGGTATGGAAACAAAAGAAAGGTATAAATCAAGTACCTTGTATGTTCAGAAGTCTCCCAGACATCAGCTACCATTTACTTGTTGGAATCTCCCCAAAATATATTTCATCTGAGCTCTTGATCCATATATCCCATTGTATGCTGGACATATCCACTCATATCCTAGAGGCACCTCAAAACTGCACTCATACTTCCCATCTGATCTTCCTTTTCCTTTTATTTCTATCTCCATGGATGTTCACATACCTCTTGTATCACTCAAGGCAGAAATCTGGGGGTTATTCTATTCTCTTCCACTTTGTGCATTTCACCACATCTAATCAGTCACTAAGTCTTAGTATTTCTTTCTAGTGCATTGAGATCTCTCCAATTTGATCCCTTCCATTCCCTCTGTATTGTCATTTTCTTGTACATTTCTCTGCACAGCCTCTTACAGTCCATATGGAAGGACTTACATATCATTGTATCCCAGCATTTTTCACCATCTGGACTTCAATATGTGAATGAATGAATGAAAGGCATAGGAAAGCAGAAAAGAAGCCAATTCTGAGGATGTCAGGAAAGGTCTCACAGACAAGGCAATATTTGAGCCGGTTTTCAATGATCAATGGGAATTGGCCAGGGTAAGAAATAAGGAGGATATTTCAGGCTTCAGAAGATCATGGGCTTTTCTTGGAGTAGTGAAACTCTCAGCATGGCCGGGACAGGAGAGACAGCTGAGTATGTGGCTAGAGATGAACCTGGAAGGTAACTGGGGATCTAAACGGAACTTGAGGTACCACAGGTGAATTTAACTTCTAGAAGGAACAGAGAATTAAAAAATGTGTATAAGCAGAGGAGTGGCATCACCACTTTATTTTCAGTGGAGACAAGTCTGCTGGGGACAGATAGCAGTGGGAAGAAACTGGTGGCAGACAGAGGTGGTGAGGGTCCGAAGTGAGGCACCAGCAGTGGGAATGGAGAGAAGGATATAGATATCACAGTTATTTTAAAGGTAGAGGTTGTTTGTGTCTTTTCAGTTTTAATACAGTGTTTTAGTTAAGAAATAGCAAAAAAGATTTAAACAAGTATCACCAAGTTAACATTGAGGTACCATTTTATCTGACATCACCCAACTCAATTGATTCTATCTTTGGAGGCAAGAATATACAATGGAGGAAAGACAGGCTCTTCAGTAAGTGGTGCTGGGAAAACTGGACAGCGATGTGTAAAAGAATGAAATTAGAACACTCCCTAACACCATACACAAAAATAAACTCAAAATGGATTAAAGACCTAAGTGTAAGGCCAGACACTATCAAACTCTGAGAGGGAAACATAGGCAGAACACTCTATGACAAAAATCACAGCAAGATCCGTTTTGACCCACCTCCAAGAGAAATGGAAATAAAAATAAACAGATGGGACCTAATGAAACTTAAAAGCTTTTGCACAGCAAACGAAACCATAAACAAGACAAAAAGACAACCCTCAGAATGGGAGTAAATATTTGCAAATGAAGCAACTGACAAAGGATTAATCTCCAAAATATACAAGCATCTCATGCAGCTCAGTATCAAAAAAACAAACAACCCAATCCAAAAATGGGCAGAAGACCTAAATAGACATTTCTCCAAAGAAGACATACAGATGGCCAAGAAGCACATGAAAGAATGCTCAACATCACTAATCATTAGAGAAATGCAAATCAAAACTACAATGAGGCATCACCTCACACCAGTCAGGATGGCCATCATCAAAAAATCTACAAACAATAAATGTTGGAGAGGGTGTGGAGAAAAGGGAACCCTCTTGCACTGTTGGTGGGAATGTAAATTGATACAGCCACTTTGGAGAACAGTACGGAGGTTCCTTAAAAAACTAAAAATAGAACTACCATATGACCCAGCAATCCCACTACTGGGCATATACCCTGAGAAAACCATAATTCAAAAAGACACATGTACTACAATGTTCATTGCAGCACTATTTACAATAGCCAGGTCATGGAAGCAACCTAAGTGTCCATCGACAGATGAATGGATAAAGAAGATGTGGCACATATATACAATGGAATATTATTCAGCCATAAAAAGAAACAAAATTGAGTTATTTGTAGTGAAGTAGATGGACCTAGAGTCTGTCATACAGAGTGAAGTAAGTCAGAAAGAGAAAAACAAATACTTATGCTAACACATGTATGTGGAATCTAAAAAAAAAAGGTTCTGAAGAACCTAGGGGCAGGACAGGAATAAAGATGCAGACATAGAGAATGGGCTTGAGGACATGGGGAGGGGGAAGGGTAAGCTGGGACGAAGTGAGAGAGTGGCACGGACATATATACACTACGGAATGTAAAATAGATAGCTAGTGGGAAGCAGCTGCATAGCACAGGGAGATCAGCTCGGTGCTTTGTGACCACCTAGAGTGGTGGGATTGGGAGGGAGGCACAAGAGGGAGGAGATATGGGGATATATGTATACATATAGCTGATTCACTTTGTTATACAGCAGAAACTAACACAACATTGTAAAGCAATTATACTCCAATAAATATGTTAAAAAAATTAAAAATAAAGGTAGAATCAATCGAGTTGGGGGACGTCAGATAAAATGGTACCTCAATATTAACTTGGTTATACTTGTTTAAATCTTTTTTGCTATTTCTTAACTAAAACACTATATTAAAACTGAAGAGACACAAAAAACCTCCTATCGATAGAACTAAATACCCAGGGGAACAATTTTCACTACAGCATTTGTGATTTTTCCAGGCAAAATTATGCGCAGTCCCAAAGGAGCTCAAAGCCGGATGTCCTCTAAGCACATAACAGATACTTTTAGCTTAAGAAGGATCAGAGGCCAGAAACAAAGTCTAAACAACAGCTAAAATGACAAAACACCAAGCACTTGAAAAATTGTTCAAATGATATTAGTGGGAAATATTGAAAACTGGGGCTAAAGAGCAATCGATACTGGAGGTATATAAAAATAATCATACAAAATTAAAAATGACCTAAGACAATGGACTTCAAAATTCAGAAAAACTACCATTTCCCCCTGGGAATGAGAGAGATCAGAAAAGCTTTTATAATAAGTGACACTGGAGTTACACTCAAAAGTGTGTAGTAATTTCATTTGCGGAGCTGAAGGGAAGTCCTCTTCAGTAAAAGGGAACAATGACAGAAGTGGGAAAATCTGGGTAGCATTGAAGGAATGGCCAATCTCCGGTTTGACTGGCTCATTGGATACATGAACAGGAATAATGGAAATTAAGATTGAAAATGTAGGATGGGGCCAGGTCATGATGGACCTTGAATGTCACAGGAAGGAGTCTGAACTTGAAGGACCCACTGTAGGTGGGTTGAACAAAATGTGGCATGCTCAACACCATGTTTCAGGAAGAGTCACTTGTCAGGGCAGGTAAAATGGAGTGAATGGGTAGGACAATAGGGGAGGGGCAATAGGAGCAGATATGGGAGAAAATTTTGAGGCAAAAAAAAAAAAAAGAAAGTAGGTGGGGCTTAACAAGATTGGGATTGAAAAAGACTCAGATTAGTCCCAGTAGGGAAATCAACTGGGAGCTAATTAGCAATGAGATTGCAATGGAGCCAGAGAAGGCCTAACTGAGGGGTTGATAACTTGTGGTAAGATCAATCAGACCAGTTTTTCTGCTGAGTCTTATCTCTGTATGGCCCCTGGAACTGCAGCAGCTGTCCTGCAATCAGGAAGACAATTAGTCATGCTGAAGTTGACCTAACAGGAGCAATAGGGTGGAGGAAGGATGAAAGATCCCAGGTCTTTGATGATGCTATTGAGTCACTGATTTAACTAACCACGGGATTTGGGACTACATGTTAAAATGTTAAAATAAATTTTCTCTATTGTAAAAAAAATAGGGTTTTTGACTTTTTTGGTTTTTTTAAAACTCAGTAATGTCAAAGAAGGAGTAGAGAAATCAGAGGGTGGAGTCTACTCAGAATTGGAGATTTGCAAAGCAAATAAAAGAGGATATGGGGACCAGAGCCTGAAGGCCAAAAATTTAAATGTCAGGCCAAAAGGTCCTTATGGATAGGGAAGGCAGGGAAGGCCAATGTGACATGTCAAGGCAATAGATGGAGCAAGGAGCTGTTTCAGTGAAGAGTAAAGCCAAGATTCAATAGGAGAAAAGATTAAGAGGTAGAACCATAACCAACATGGCCTGAGAAGATCATTTCACACGAGGAGTGTGTCTGTGCCTACGAGGAGCAAGAGTGTCATAGAAATAAACTTGCTTAAGGTTCAGAAACTGAAGCTCTCTGAGGACAGGGATTGGAATAGCAGGTAAGTGTTCAGGTTCCTCAAGATGACAGAGGAAAGAGAGGAAGTGAGCAAAAGCAGACTCTTAATGGTGTAAAGATGCAAGCACAAGGTGTGAGTTGAATATAAGATGGAAGAAGTGTGGTATACAAGGATAGAGTGATGCTCAAAACACAAGTTCTTGGGGCCTTCCCTGGTAGCTCAGTGGTTGAGAGTCCGCCTGCCGATGCAGGGGACACGGGTTTGTGCCCGGTCCGGGAAGATCCCACATGCCGCGGAGCGGCTGGGCCCGTGAGCCATGGCCGCTGAGCCTGCGCGTCCGGAGCCTGTGCTCCGCAATGGGAGAGGCCACAACAGTGAGAGGCCCGCGTACCGCAAAAAAAAAAAACAAAACAAAACACCACCACAAGTTCTTGAGAGACAGTGAACAAACAATAGTCTGGTCATGACAGTGGGAAGCAGGAAATTTGCTGACCCCTACTCCTCACTCTGAGTGTCAGAGAAAGTAGAAGAAGTGACCACTAGTGACGAATTTGGCTCAGAAACATAACTTGGAATAAAGCCAAGACTGAGTTTTGGCGAGACTGTAGGGAAATGTTGAAGGGAAAGGTTAAGAATGTGAGGTTTGTTCAACTAGTAGAATACTAGAGTGTAGCAGAAGGGCAAGGGAGGGGAAGGCAGGTATGGCATGGGGGCTGGGGCTGAAATCTATGGACAGAAAGCAGAAGCATCAGAGGTGGGCATGTGTACCTCGGGAGAGCATTTTGAGAGAGAAATGTGGTGGCCTCTAATTGGGTATTTGGCTGGCATAAGGGTTGATAGGGGAAAACAGAACAGGGAGAATAAACTAAAGGGAATTTTGGTAGTTTAACAGCCTTGCAAAATAAAAATCATAAATAAATTTGGAACTAGGCAGACCTAGGTCTGAGGCCTGACTCCGCTATTTACTAGCCGTGTGACCTCAAGCTTCTGTTTCCTCATCGTTACAATGGAAATTAAATTGCGGACTTTGCAGAGGTTTGAATAAAATTTCAAGATAATGTATGTAACATTTAGTGGTCACTTGCTCAGGTGAAGGGTTTCTCTATGACTACAGCTAGCTTCCAAGCTGCTAGGCCTGCCAGTGCAAACATCTGAAGGGACATCTCAGGGTGAGGGAGGCATAAGCATCTCCCCCAACAGCATTCCTCCCAAAGTACACAGTACCATTGGAGGTAAAAGTTATTGGTTTAGCAATGGAAACGAATGAAAATTCTGAATTAAACTCTTAATAATTCAGCAGCTGAGCCTAAAAAGACCTGAAGAGGAACTTCACACACATAGCTGCAGAGGCACACTTTGTGCAAAAAAATTTATCTTTTGTTTATTCAGTGAGTCAGTCTATTACGGCACTTGTAAATTAACTCTAATTATCAGATAAAAGTGGTTACTCTAATTACCTGATAATCAACTCCTACAAAAAGCCTAAGTAATGAGTAATAATGAGCGTATCATTTCATAAAGGAGATTTTTTTTTTGAAAGTAGGACATACTCAAGATTGTGTCTGGTTTACAGACACAATGGGACTGGTTTACAATTTTATTTAGCTTTTCACAATTCATACTAGGTCCAGGACAATGATTTCCAAATTTAAACCTCCTGTCCAGACCTTTCCAATGAGGTCCAAGAGACCTCTCTAACATCTCGCCTTCAATAGCTAATAGGCAGCTCCAGCTTAGCATGGTGAAAGCAGAACTCTTGGTATGCTTCCCAACCAGTCCCTCCCCAGACCTCCCCCTCCTCAGTAAATGGCACCACCATCTACCTAGTTATTCAAGCCCCAAACACAGGAATCATCCTTGATTTATACTTTTTCTTATTGCCCTACAAGCATCCATTAACTAGCCCTGTGGGCTGCCCCCTAAAATATGTCCCAAAGCCACACTTTTCTCTTTCTCAATTGCCACTAATCTTGCCTGAGTCACCATTACATCTCACCTGGGTTACTGGATTGCTAACTCACTAACCACTCTCCCTACTCTTCCACTGTCCATTCTCCACCAAACAGCCAGAGGAACCATAGAAAGCACAAATCAGATGGTATCATTCTCTTGCTTACACCCTCCAATGGTTCATTGCTCTTACAGTGAAATCCAAACTTTTCCCTACAAGGTACACCTGACTTCATGCCTACCCACTTCCCTGACCTCAACTCCTGTCATTCTCCCCCGCACACACTGTACTCTGGCCACACTGGCCTTCCTTCTGTTCTTTGAACATGTGGAGCTCATCCTTACCTTCCCCTTGCTAGTTCCTCTGCCTGGAATATCCCAACACCAGACCTTTTCATGGCTGGCTCCTCCTTTTCATGGAGGAGAAAATATTAACTCCTCAATGAGGCTTTCCCAATCTTAATTGGTATCTCCTTCTAGTCTTTCTCTATTGAATTATACTGTTTTATTTTTTCATATTTGTTGTCACTGAGATGGCATGTAGTAGCCACTCAATAAATGTACCCTGGTATAGCTTCATAGTTCATACCTGCATGCACTGTTCTGGCTAAGAGCCTCTCAGAGCAGCTAGGACTCTCTTGACAAAGACCCAGACTGGGTTTCTTGAAGAAACTGAGCAGCATCACCCCCCCACCCCAGGCAGACAGAGTCACCAGCAGCAGGGGGGCTCCAAGAAGACTTGAGGGCAAGGGACGTTTGCCCCTGCAATGGGGAATATTGCTGAATCTCCTTCTCTGTACAGCCATCTTGTAGACACAGACAAGAACCAGTATCAGTTGGATTCTTCCTGTCAAACACCATGACACTTGTGACAACCATGCAAAGGCTTTCAAAATGTGCTGACAACTTGAAGGGACTTTGAGGAAAGTTGTAGTTCTAGGCAATGCAATAAAGTTACCCACAAAGCTTTTCACACCATAGAAAAATTTGACCTTTTTTTTAAAATTTCTGCTGATACATAGCAAGTGATATATGAATATGTCACAAATCATAAAATAGATTTTGTTTTACTTTTTAAAATAAAACCAGAAAAATAAAAAGAATAAAAAAATAAATAAAACCAGGAAGCCAAAGACAAATATCACATGATATTTCTTATATGTGGAATCTAAAAAGAAAAAAATGATACAAATGAACTTATATACAAAACAGAAATAGACCCACAGACATAGAAAACAAACACGGTTACCAAAGGGGGGGGATAAATTAGGAGTTGGGAATTAACAGATACACACTACTATATATAAAATAGATAAACAACATGGAGCTACTGCATAGCACAGAGAACTATACTCAATAGTTTTTAATAACCTATGAGGGAAAAGAATCTGAAAAAGTTATATATACTTTTTGAATCACTTTGCTGTATACCTGAAACTAACACAACATTGCAAATCAACTATACTTCAATTAAACAAATAAATAAAAATGAAATAAAACCAGAAAAGACCATACTAGGTTTTACAATCCAAGTCCTCTAGGTTCGATAAATAAGAAAAATGGAACCCAGGAAGTTTAAATAACTCAAGATCCCCCAGCAATTCAGAATGCTTTTCATACATAACACCTTATCTTTTACACTTTTTTTTTTTTTTTTTTTTTTTGCCGTACGTGGGCCTCTCACTGTTGTGGCCTCTCCCGTTGCGGAGCACAGGCTCCGGACGCGCAGGCTCAGCGGCCATGGCTCACGGGCCCAGCCGCTCCACGGCATGTGGGATCCTCCCGGACCGGGGCACGAACCCGTGTCCCCTGCTTCCGCAGGCGGACTCTCAACCACTGCGCCACCAGGGAAGCCCTCTTTTGCACATTTTTGAAGATGGAAAAAAAAAGTGAACTGATCGTGAAGGATAATTTCTTTATTTTGCCCTTGCTCAGGAGTTTCAGTAAAATTAACCTTAGGAGGATGCTTTCTGAGGTTGTCAGACATGTAATTAAATTCAACAAGGTGACAATCTCTTGGGGGGAAGAAAAACCTCCTTTTTTTTACATCTGTTCCACTTTGTTTTTCCTTTCCTCTTGCTACGTGTAATTTTTTTGAAGTAGAATGCCTTCACACTAAATTTATCTTGGAAAGATTTTCCAAGAAATTAGAGTTCCAAGTTTTCCAGATATTGCAAAACAAACTTCATATTTGCCTTTCTTTGACAAAACTTGGCAGCCTGCCTAGAAAACTGACATTATTCAGCATGTATCCTCTTGGCATAATTCCCAAATCCTCTATAATCTTACAAAACATTTTCTTTCTTTCTGAAGAAATGTTCACTTTTAGATAAGATGCTTCCATGATCTGAACCAGCTATATCCCTTTGTCAGTTAGGAAGTCAATTGGAGCATAATTCAGGGAGGAGACTACCACACTTACAAATGTGCTCATTTAAAAAGTCCCTGATTACCAAAATGAATGCATTCACTCAGTACATATCTGATTCGCTACCCTTTTTAAATTTTTTTCTGTTTACAACATTTTTTACTAAATTTTTTCTTTTTTATTGAACTATAGATGACATACAATACTATGTTAGTTTTAGGTGTAATACAAAATGATTTTACATATGCATATATTATGAAATGATCACAAGTAGTCTAACTATTGTCCCCATACAAAGTTATTACAATATTATTGGCCATATCCCTTATGGTATACATTACATCCCCATGACTTATCTATTATGTAACGGGAGGTGTGTACCTCTTAATCTCCTTCACCAATTTCCCCTTCACCAACCTCCTCCCTCATTTCTTTTTTTAATATATAATAATTTGACAGTTATTTCAACAGAATGCAAACAATATAGGCAGCCTCTGGGTTGGTTCCTTAAACTTTGTCCTGATGTTACTCATAAAAGCAAAAATTCTGGTTCAAATTATTTACTGACTATACAAATGATAAATGCTAATTTGGGGAAAAAATTCAAAATGTATAGCAAAGAGAGTAAAAATCACCTGAAATCCAGCCACCATCTAGAGAGAGAATAATCACTAATATTTTGGTAAGTGACATGTTGTATGTCTTTCTATGCATACACGTAATATATGATTTTATGCAAATGAAATCATACATAGATTGGTTTGTGGATAAGTCCATCCTTATTCTATAGTCCATCTATCCTCCCTTCTGCTGTACCACCTCTTCCCCCCCACTCCTTAGCCAATGGAACAACATAGTATATGTCCTTCCATAACTCCAAGTTCATACACTTTTATGCCAATAGCTATAATTTATTATAATTTATATTTAAAGATGCTTAAAATATTTTCCATCATCTTTGTTACTTGGTGTTTCCTCTACCCTTTATTTTTTAAAGATGTGTTGTTACTTCAGGGACCCCTTTCACCGCCTATTTTGCTATCTATCTCACTCATCTAGAAACTGAAAGCCCTGCCTCCTCACGTGGGGGGGGTCCCCCACACCTGACATGGCAGAAGGTCCTCAGGGCTGCTCTGTTTCTCCCTTTCTGTTTCTTTTTGATTTGTAGCACAAGGCCTCATATAAAGGGCAAGACTATACATTAAATAACATAAATGGATGACACTTGCAAATAAATAAAGGTCACAATTATGACTGAAAAAACAGGGACTTCTTGGTTATTTTTACAAAGATAAAAAAACGCTAGACATAAAGAGTGACCTCGCTAAAAATTTGATCAGGACAAATATTTAATGATCATAATCCCAGAATTTTTACATTGTGCAACATTTTTTTAAATAACATAAACATACATAAACATATTTAATTTTCTGATGGCTTAAAGAGATTAAGGATTTTATTCTTCAGCTACGGGAAATAAAATAGAGGATTATTAAACACCACATACAAATAAGATTCATGTTGAAGATTGCATTTTTTTTTTTTTTTTTTTCGGTACGCGGGCCTCTCACTGTCGTGGCGTCTCCCATTGCGGAGCACAGGCTCCGGACGCACAGGCTTAGCGGCCATGGCCCACGGGCCCAGCCGCTCCACGGCATGTGGGATCTTCCCGGACCGGGGCACGAACCCGTGTCCCCTGCATTGGCAGGCGGACTCTCAATCACTTCGCCACCAGGGAAGCCCTGCATTATTTTTTAATGTTAAATGAAATATGAATGGGGAAATAGTTTACTCATTAAACTTGTATATCTACCATATCCCATATCTCAGACACAGTTAGATGTTGTGGGAAAGTAAGGGTAAAACAGACAGAGCTCCTGTCTTCAATAAGCTTATGGTCCAGTGCAGCACTGTCTGACAAAAAGATAATGCAAGCCACATGTATAATTTTTTAAGTAAAAAGACACAGGTGAAATTAATTTTAATCATATATTTTATTTAACCCAATATGTCCAAAATATTTTTCAACATGTAAACAACATTAAGAAATTACTAATGAGACATTTTACGTACTTTTTTTGCATACCAGGTCTTCAAAATCCAGTGTGTGTTTTACACTTATAGCACATATCCAGCTGGACCAGCCATATTTCAAGGGCTACTGTATTGGAAGCACAGGTTTAGTGCACCTGTCAGAACAGGCCATGTTATGCTGTGTACAAACCACCCAACAACGCAGCTGCTTAAAGCACCAAAAATATATTTCTCGCTCAAGCTACACGTCCTTTGCATGTCAGCAGGGGAGTCAGGCACCATCTCAAGACACGCTCATAGTTAACAAGGATGAAATGCAGGAGTTGAGCACCAGCTATCAAGTGCATCCACCTGAAAATGACATGCATTAATTCTGTGCCAAAGGGAGACATGTAGCCAGAGGCACTGGAAAGTGCAGTCCTATCACCTGCCCAGAAAGCTGAGAGCTGAAATATTTGCTGCCCAACACTAGTGACTACCACATCTCTTAGGCAAACACCCTTAGTCAAAAAATATGAAAAGCAAGAAGGGAGATAAAGAGGGAGATAGCTAGAGTTAAGCTACAACAGGGGGTGGAAGGTAATGACAGCACTCAGCGTGGGACAGATAAAATGCCAAAGGAGTTCAGGGGAGAGCAAAGTGACTTCTGGCACCAATGGAGTAGCAGCTAGAAATAGTAAGTACTTGCCTGGAACTACCTTACACAGCTGGAAGACAGTCCCACCTAATTAGCTCAGAGGCCAGCCTTGAGAAACCAGATAGCTCATCTCTATCATAGAGTACAAGTTGCCGTTGCAAACACCCTGTGAAAATGTACAGTACAATATATACTAGACTCAAACATGCACTCTGAGAGTAACTCTGTGGAAACTGTCCTTTTAAACCACTCACTCCGAAATTATAAAACAGCCTTCTCTGAACCAGTCATCAGATCACCCAGACGATTCTAGTATCTCAGAAAAGGGGGAAGGAGGGAAGTACTCTGCAGTGACTAACATAGCACCATGTTCTGGGAACCTCCAGCAGAATAAGAAATGCAAAGAAAAACTGAACATAGTATCAAAAAGACAATTTCAATTTCCTAAGCAATATCTTGTGAAGTTACTGAGAGACTGGTTGAGAAACCTTCTCGTTTGCCCTGTAGGCTTCCCTGGCTATTTGGAGAGGTGTTAGCTATGTATCTGGGAAGATTTTATGTATTACAGAGCTGTGAGATTATTGAATTAAAAAGTATCAAGGGGGTTTCCCTGGTGGCACAGTGGTTAAGAATCCGCCTGCCAATGCGGGTTCGAGCCCTGGTCCGGGAAGATCCCACATGCTGTGGGGCAACTAAGCCCGTGCGCCACAACTACTGAGCCGGCGTGCTACAACTACTGAAGCCCACACGCCTAGAGCCTGTGCTCTGCAACAAGAGAAGCCACTGCAATGAGAAGTCCGCGCACTGCAACAAAGGGTAGCCCCCACTCGCTGCAACTAGAGAAAGCCCACACGCAGCTACAAAGACCCAATGCAGTCAAAAATAAATAAATTAAATAAATAAATTTATTTTTAAAAAAAGTATCAAGGAATGTAGAACTGCTGGATGCCAACTTCCAAGGAGTAATTCATGGAAAATAGAAGACAACTTATCTTCACGTGTCTGCTTAGGTGACTGGGTTCAGTAATATAAACTTCAGAAAAAGACAATTGTATCTTGCAGAATATCTACTGATTTGCCGTGCATTGCATAAGACATGTCCCATTCTGTCAATCATTAAAGGTAGCATATTTGATATGCGAAATAACTTACAGCATTTCTCATCAAATACAACCTTATCCCCCAAATCATATCCTCACATAGTAACCAAATGGCAGACAATTCTGTATTAGCCCTGGAAATGGCAGTGTCATCAATGTTAAAATCCAGGAAAAAAAATAACAATTTGCAGAATATCCACTTACCTATGTTGTTACTAAAGATGCATCCCATTCTGTCAATCATTTAAGGTAAAAGCATTTTAGATAATAACACATAGAATTTCTCACCAGAAGAAACCTTGTTCTCAAATTCTTTCCACAAAAAAACCAAATATTAATAATTATTTACTAAATCCTGAAGGCTTTAAACAAATGTCAATATTATTGTTCTTTAAAAATGTACTATATAATAGAATTTTTAGTGTACTTAACATAATTCTCAATAAGGTCAAAAGGATCTACAGAATATTGCCATGAATTAGGTATAACACCTCTGATTCCTTCTTGCATCTCAAACATAGTCACATCTGAGACTATTAAGAACATCAGAATCACTGGACCAAGTAAAACCTCTTGCTCCTCCAGCCTTTCATTGACTTTGACAATGGCATAAGGCAACACTAATCAGTTAACACTTTGTGGATCACAGCAAGTATAAGATATAGTTCCGTGCCCTTAGCTTGGCAGAGAGGAAAAGTACATATCCATGGAAAGATAAGTTAAAAGGAGAGAAATTGTTTTAAGTTAAGGTGCTCACAAGACATCTCATAGGAAGCAGAAGGTGGGCTGACTCAAAGGATTTCAACAGCCAAGAAGAAAGAAGAGTATTCTGGGGGGAAAAAAAGGCCCAAAATTCAAAGTATATGCTGAAAAAACTGGATATCCCTATGCAAAAGAATGAAGTTGAACCCCTACAAAAATTAACTCAAAATGGATAAAAGACATAAATGTAAGAGCTAAAACTATAAAATTCTTAGAAGAAAACAGGGGAGTAAATCTTTATGACCTCAGATTAGACAATGGCTTTTTATTTTATTTTATTTTTTAAATCTTTATTGGAGTATAATTGCTTTACAATGGTGTGTTAGTTTCTGCTGTATAACAAAGTGAATCAGCTATACATATACATATATCCCCATATCTCTTCCCTCTTGCGTCTCCCTCCCACCCTCTCTATCCCAACCGTCTAGGTGGTCACAAAGCACTGAGCTGATCTCCCTGTGCTATGCGACTGCTTCCCACTAGCTATCTATTTTACATTCCGTAGTGTATATATGTCCATGCCACTCTCTCACTTTGTCCCAGCTTACCCTTCCCCCTCCCCATGTCCTCAAGCCCATTCTCTATGTCTGCATCTTTATTCCTGTCCTGCCCCTAGGTTCTTCAGAACCTTTTTTTTTTTTTTTTTTAGATTCCATATATATATGTTGGCATACGGTATTTATTTTTCTCTTCCTGACTTACTTCACTCAGAATGACAGTCCATCCACCTCACTACAAATAACTCAATTTCATTTCTTTTTATGGCTGAGTAATATTCCATTGTATATATGTTCCACATCTTCTTTATCCATTCATCTGTCGATGGACACTTAGGTTGCTTCCATGTCCTGGCTATTGTAAGTAGTGCTGCAATGAACATTGTGGTACATGACTCTTTTAGAATTATGGTTTTCTCAGGGTACATGCCCAGCAGCGGGATTGCTGGGTCACATGGCAGTTCTATTTCTAGTTTTCTAAAGAAACCCATAGTGTTCTCTATAGTGGTTGTATCAATCTACATTCCCACAAACAGTGCAAGAGGGTTCCTTTTTCTCCACACTCTCTCCAGCATTTATTGTTTGTAGATTTTTTGATGATGGCCATTGTGACTGGTGTGAGGTGATACCTCATTGTAGTTTTGATTTGCATTTCTCCAATGATTAGTGATGTTGAGCATCCAGTCACGTGTTTGTTCTCAATCTGTATATCTTCTTTGGAGAAATGCCTATTTAGGCCTTCTGCCCATTTTTGTATCGGGTTGTTTGTTTTCTTCATATTGAGCTGCATGCGCTGCTTCTAAATTTTGGAGATTAATCTTTTGTCATTTGCTACATTTGCAAATATTTTCTCCCATTCTGAGGGTTGTCTTTTGTCTTGTTTATGGTTTGCTTTGATGTGTAAAAGCTATTAAGTTTCATTAGGTCCCATTTGTTTATTTTTGTTTTTATTTTCATTTCTCTAGGAGGTGGGCCAAATGGGATCTTGCTGAGATTTATGTCATAGAGTGTTCTGCCTACATTTTCCTCTAAGAGTTTGATAGTGTCTGGCCTTACATTTAGGTCTTTAATCCATTTTGAGTTTGTGTATGGTGTCAGGGAGTGTTTTAATTACATTCTTTTACATGTAGCTGTCCAGTCTTCCCAGCACCACTTATTGAAGATACTGTCTTTTCTCCATTGTATATTCTTGCCTTCTTTATCAAAAATAAGGTGACCATACGTGTGTGGGATTATCTCTGCGATTTCTATCCTGCTCCCTTGATCTATATTTCTGTTTTTGTGTCAGTACCATACTGTCCTCATTACTGTAGCTTTGTAGTATAGTCTGAAGTCCGGGAGCCTGATTCCTCCAGCTCTGTTTTTCATTCTCAAGATTGCTTTGGCTATTCGGGGTCTTTTGTGTTTCCATACAAATTGTGAAATTTTTGGTTCTAGTTCTGTGAAAAATGCCATTGGTAGTTTGATAGGGATTGCATTGAATATGTAGATTGCTTTGGGTAGTATAGGCATTTTCACAATGCTGATTCTTCCAATCCAAGAACATAGTATATCTCTCCATCTGTTTATATCACCTTTAATTTCTTTCATCAGTGTCTTACAGTTTTCTGCATACAGGCCTTTTGTCTCCCTGGGTAGGTTTATTCTTAGGTATTTTATTCTTTTTGTTGCAATGGTAAATGGGAGTGTTTCCTTAATTTCTCTTTCAGATTTTTCATCATTAGTGTATAGGAATGCAAGAGATTTCTGTGCATTAATTTTGTATCCTGCTACTTTACCAAATTCATTGATTAGCTCTAGTAGTTTTCTGGTAGCATCTTTAGGATTCTCTATGTCTAGTATCATGTCATCTGCAAACAGTGACAGATTTACTTCTTTTCTGATTTCGATTCTTTTTATTTCTTTTTCTTCTCTGATTGCTGTGGCTAAAACTTCCAAAACTATGTTGAATAATAGTGGTGAGAGCAGACAACCTTGTCTTGTTTCTGATCTTAGAGGAAATGGTGTCAGTTTTTCACCATTGAGAATGATGTTGCCTGTGGGTTTGTCATATATGGCCTTTATTATGTTGAGGTATGTTTCCTCTCTCCCTACTTTCTGTAGGGTTTTTATCATAAATGGGTGATGAATTTTGTCGAAAGCTTTTTCTGCATCTATTGAGATGATCATATGGTTTTTCTCCTTCAAGTTGTTAATATGATGTATCACATTGATTGATTTGCGTATATTGAAGAATCCTTGCATTCCTGGGATAAACCCCACTTGATCAGGGTGTAAGATCCTTTTAATGTGCTGTTGGATTCTTTTAGTATTTTGCTGAGGATTTTTGCATCTATGTTCATCAGTGATATGTGCCTGTAGTTTTCTTTCTTTGTGACATCTTTGTCTGGTTCTGGTATCAGGGTGATGGTGGCCTTGTAGAATGAGTTTGGGAGTGTTCCTCCCTCTGCTATATTTTGGAAGAGTTTGAGAAGGATAGGTGTTAGCTCTTCTCTAAATGTTTCATAGAATTCACCCGTGAAACCATCTGGTCCTGGGTTTTTGTTTGTTGGAAGATTTTTAATCACAGTCTCAATTTCAGTGCTCGTGTTTGGTTTGTTTATATTTTCTATTTCTTCCTGGTTCAGTCTCGGAAGGGTATGCTGTTCTAAGAATTTGTCCATTTCTTCCAGGTTGCCCATTTTATTGGCATACAATTGCCTGTAGTAATCTCTCATGGTCCTTTGTATTTCTGCAGTGTCAGTTGTTCCTTCTCCTTTTTCATTTCTAATTCTATTCGAGTCTTCTCCATTTTTTTCCTGGTGAGTCTGGCTAATGGTTAATGAATTTTGTTTATCTTCTCAAAGAACCAGCTTTTAGTTTTATTGATTTTTATTATCATTTCTTTTATTTCTTTTTCATTTATTTCTGATCTGATCTTTATGATGTCTTTCCTTCTGCTAACTTTGGGGGGTTTTTTGTTCTGCTTTCTCTAATTGCTTTAGGTGTACGGTTAGGTTATTTACTTGAGATGTTTCTTGTTTATTGAGGTAGGATTGTATTTCTATAAACTTCCCGCTTAGAACTGCTTTTGCTGCATCCCATAGGTTTTGGGCCATCGTGTTTTCATTGTCATTTGTTTCTAGGTATTTTTTGATGTCCTCTTTGATTTCTTCAGTGATCTCTTGGTTATTAAGTAGTGTATTGTTTAGCCTCCATGTGTTTGTATTTTTTACAGTTTTTTTTCCTGTAATTGATATCTAATCTCACAGCATTGTGGTCAGAAAAGATACTTGATATGATTTCAATTTTCTTAAATTTACCAAGGCTTGATTTATGGCCCAAGGTATGGTCTATCCTGGAGAATGTTCCATGAGCACTTGAGAAGAAAGTGTATTCTGTTGTTTTTGGATGGAATGTCCTATAAATATCAATTAAGTCCACCTTGTTTAACGTATCATTTAAAGCTGGTGTTTCCTTATTTATTCTCCTTTTGGATGATGTGTCCATTGGTGAAAGTGGGGTGTTAAAGTCCCCTACTATGATTATGTTACCATCGATTTCCCCTTTTATGGCTGTTAGTATGTGCCTTATGTATTGAGGTGCTCCTATGTTGGGTGCATAAATATTTACAATTGTTATATCTCTTCTTGGATTGGTCCCTTGATCATTATGTAGTGTCCTTCTTTGTCTCTTGTAATAGTCTTTATTTTAAAGCCTTTTGTCTGATATGCGAATTGCTACTCCAGCTTTCCTTTGATTTCTGTTTGCATGGAATATCTTTCTCCATCCCCTCACTTTCAGTCTGTATGTGTCCCTAGGTCTGAAGTGGGTCTCTTGTAGAGAGCATATATACGGTCCTGTTTTTGTATCCATTCAGCCAGTCTATGTCTTTTGGTGGGAGCGTTTAATCCATTTACATTTAAGGTAATTATCAATGTGTATGTTCCTATTGCTGACAATGGCTTTTTAATTATAACAACAGAATCACACACAACAAAAGAAAAGATAGAGATGTTGGACTTCATTAAAATTAAAAACTCTTGTATTCACCATTAAGAAGTGAAATGGCAACCCACAGAAGGAGGGTTCTGACTCCTTATATTGACTCATATAATTGATAAGGAATGTTTATCTGGTATACATAACGAACTCTCACAACATATCAGTATAAACACAAATAATCCATTTTAAATATAGGCAAAGGATCTGAATAAATTTTCTCCAAATTCGTCCAAAGAAGATATACAAATGACAAATAAGCTCATGTAAAGACACTCAACATCATTAGTCATCAGGGGAATGCAAATCAAAACCACAGTGTGATACCATTTCACATCCAGTAGGATATATACAATAGAATATTACTCAGCCATAAAAAGGAATGAAATTGGGTCATTTGTAGAGATGTGGGTGGACCTGGAGACTGTCATACAGAGTGAAGTAAATCAGAAAGAGGAAAACAAATATTGTATATTAATGCATATATGTGGAATCTGAAAAAATTGGTATAGACAATCTTATTTACAAAGCAGAAATAGAGACACAGACGTAGAGATCAAACGTATGGATACCAAGGGGGAAAGGGAGGCAGGTGAGATGAACTGGGAGATTGGGATTGACATATATACACTACTGATACTATGTATAAAATAGATAACTAATGAGAACTTACTGGGAACTCTACTCAGTGCTCTGTGGTGACCTAAATGGGAAGGAAATACAAAAAAGAGGGGATATAGGTATACATATAGCTGACTCATGTTGCTGTACAGTAGAAATTAACACAACATTGTAAAGCAACTATCCTCCAATAAAAATTATTTTAAAAACCCACAATGTGGGCTTCCCTGGTGGCACAGTGGTTGAGAGTCCGCCTGCCGATGCAGAGGACATGGGTTCGTGCCCCGGTCTGGGAAGATCCCACATGCCGCGGAGCGGCTGGGCCCGTGAGCCATGGCCGCTGAGCCTGCGCGTCCGGAGCCTGTGCTCCGCAACGGGAGAGACCACAGGAGTGAGAGGCCCGCGTACCACACACACACAAAAAAAACCACAATGTGAAACCATTTCACCTCCACTAGCATAGCTATAACCAAAAAACAGATAATTAGAAGGCAAGATAATAATAATGGCAAGGATGTGGAGACATTAGTACCCTAAGCAACTGCTGCTGATGAGAGCGTAAAATGGTGCAGCTGCTTTTGAGCACAGTCTACTACTTCCTCAAAAGAATAAACATAGAGGGACCATATGACCCAGCAATTCCGCTCTTAGGTATACACCCAAGAGAAATAGAAACATGTGTCCACACAAAAACTTGAACATGAATGTTCACAGCAGCATATATACAATAGCCAAAAATTAGAAACAACCCAAACGTCCATCAACTGATGGATTAAAAAAAATGGTATATTCATAGAATAAACTATTATTTGGCAATAAAAAGAAATGAAATTTTGACACTTGGTTCAACATGGATAAACTTCAAAAACTTTATGCTAAGTGAAAGAAACTATTCACAAAAGACCATATACAGTATGGTTCCATTTATTTGAAATGTCCAGAATAGGCAAATCTATAGAGATAGAGAGTAGATTAGTGGCTTGCAGAAGGGTGGGTGGAGAGGAGACGGGGAGTGGCTGCTAATGAGGGTGGCTTTTTGTGGGAAGGTCGGGTAATGAGAATGTTCTAAAATTGATTGTGGTGATGGTTGAACAACTCTGTGAATACACTAAAACCACTGAACTGTACACTTTAAATAGGAGAATTGTGTGGTTATGTGAATTTTATCCGAATGAAACAGTTCTTTAAAAAAAAATGCAAGGTGTGTTTATAGGCAACCATAAATAGACCATTCTGACAAGATACAGTAATTTTGATAGTGAGGAACGGAAACTAAAACTGGAAAACTAAGTTGCCACTGTGGTATGCTGGCAGCACTTCAATGCAAAGAAAGAGTTTAAACTGTATTCCTACCTTCCCAGCTGATTGCTTTAGGATAATATGTATATAAAGAATCCAAAACCTAATAAGTGTCCAAAAACTGATAGCTATTCTTGTTATTATCATTATTAGGAGGTCCCTGATCATTCTATGCAGTGCATTCACCTTACTCGGACCTCTGGCTTGTCCTCTTGGGCCCTCCATAGTCTGGATTTTATGTGACCACTTGAACTTAGCTCTCCCAAGACCAGAGGTCCATCCAACTTAATTCAATACACTTGTAAAGATTAAAAGAGACAACGGAAGACAGCTTGATTTTTGGGCCTTTAGAAAACAGAAAATAATCAAAGTGCTGAAATTCTAGCGCATAATATAATACACAAAAGCAATATCCACAAAGGTAAATTAGACTTGTAAGTTATCTTGAGGTAATAGAATGTCACTGGAATAATAAATGAAATACAATTAAGCTCAATAATGGCTATGTTCACTAAAAGTTACTCAACCAGACACATATTATTACCAGTGGGAAGCTGTTAGAGATTAGTGTGTGGAAGACAGTGGACTTTACAAGAACAAGGGAGAAACTGAAAGTCACCCAAAATGACTATAACTTTTCCAGTTTTGATGGATCAGGACTTTGAGCCACATGAGGAACCATAGAATTTTTTTCATGTTTCTCTCTATTGAACAAAATAATTCAAAGTACACGTGCATTACAAAGTTCAGCATTTAGGGCTTCCCTGGTGATGCAGTGGTTAAGAATCCGCCTGCCAATGCAGGGGACATGGGTTCGAGCCCTGGTCCAGGAAGATCCCACATGCCTCAGAGCAACTAAGCCCGTGTGCCACAACTACTGAGTCTGTGCTCTAGTGCCCGTGAGCACAACTGAGCGTGTGCGCCATAACTACTGAAGCCCGCATGCCTAGAGCCCATGCTCTGCAACAAGAGAAGCTATAGCAATGAGAAGCCCGTGCACCGCAAGGAAGAGTAGCCCCCGCTCGCCACAACTAGAGAAAGCCCACACACAGCAACAAAGACCCAACACAGCCAAAAAAATAAAATAAATTTTTTAAAAGTTCAGCATTTAAAGAGCACTGACATTTTACTAATATTAAAAATAAACCAAGAGAGAAGATGTAATTATTTTATCTGAGTTTCTTACCTTTTCATCTAGGGCCATGAGGGAGACATAACTTTTCTGAACAACTTTTTAACTGTCAAGTAGATAATGAATATACATACAAGTCATCAGAGAGTCATACACACACACACACACACACACACACACATACAAACCCTAAAATAAATTAATGAACAAAGTGAAAAGTGGTTTTCCTATCTTTAAGCAGGTAATAATTTCAGGTCTAATTAGCAACAGGCCCTATTGCTGGTATATATCTAATGAAACCCAGGTTACTTCTAAACTTAGGACAGTTATCAGTGAGTGAGCAGAAAGGGAACAAAACCTCTAACATAACACGGTATTCTCCTGCATAATAGAAAAACAGGTTTTCATAAGGTTGCAGGGACAAATCTCCCTGGGGTTCCATGGTGTCAATACCTGCTCAACTTCCTGACCTTTTTTTTTTTAACTTTTTAGTTTACATTGGAGTATAGTTGATTGACAATGTTGTGTTATTTTCAGGTGCACAGCAAAGTGATTCAGTTATACATACACATGTATCTATTCTTTTTCAAATTCTTTTCCCATTAGGTTGTTGCATAATACTGAGCAGAGTTCCCTGTGCTATACAGTAGGTCCTTGTTGTTTATCCATTTTAAATACAGCAGTGTATACATGTCAATCCTAAACTCACTAACTACCCCTTCTAATTTCCAAGCTGGAGCAGCAACCTCCTTTTCCAGGTTTGCTACTGTCTCAGACTCTGATGCTACTGTAGGGCCAAGGCTACGTAAGAAATTAGTTGGCACTAGTCGGCACACAAATATAGGTGGTCCAGAAGAGCTGTGAGGTAAAGAAAAAAACTAAGCAGAGACTTAAAACCACCATGGACAATCCACCTGTGGTTAAATCAAATGGTAACATGGACAAAACATGTGTTTTACTCTTCTTTAAGTGTCCCCAACTGCACATGGCAATCCTAAGCGTCAGCAGTCTGCTCAGGGGTGGTCTTTCCACTGACATCCTGAATGACCCATCAATACGTTTACCATCTTTCCTTTTGTGTTTATATATCTTTAAAGGGAGAAGGAGGACAAAAATGAAGATAAAAAACAAAATCTGCAAGCTATTCTGAGGACATAGAGCCTTTTACAATTTATTTTTCCCTCATTTCAAATTTAAAACTTTATACTATGCCATGTAAATTCCAAGGATTAAACTTACAAGTTTAATCACTTCTATTATTCAAATACAAATTATTCATGTTTCTGATTATAATAGAATTACTACTTTCA
Organism: Monodon monoceros; assembly: GCF_005190385.1. NCBI lineage: Eukaryota > Metazoa > Chordata > Mammalia > Artiodactyla > Monodontidae > Monodon > Monodon monoceros. The sequence continues at coordinate 37,319,482 of NW_021703772.1, forward strand.
ACAGATACAGTCTTTCTCCAAGTCCATTTATTTATTTTTCTGAAACAGTATATTTCTTGTTACTTTCCACCTTTACCTGATGGAGAAACAGGAAGTATCTCAGCCTTTGGGCCAATAGAAAGCACCATTATTACCTATCTTGTAGATCAAAAATAACCCCCTGAGGTCTAAAGTTTCACTTCCAAGACTACCTCTCACATAGTCTATTATCTGATTGAAGGAAAAGACATTAACTGCCAAAGCCCTAGGACCTAAGCGTATTTTGTCTCTGAGCCAAACAAGACTATAGTTCCTAACAGAATAGCATAGTAAGCAATCTTCCAAGAGCTATAGTCAGTAATTTACTAAAATTACTCCAAAAGACAGCATAGGAAGCATAAAACTTTTGCTTAGTATAATATTTCTTTTCCTATGATTTAAAGAAAAAGGGATTTAGAAATAAACTACTAGGTGGATTTAAAAATAAGAAAGCTACAAATCAAGATGAAAATAAGCACCTGGTTAGAGTTAATGATGACCTTAATATGTTCAAAATTAATAGAAAGAAAAAGTAATAGGAAATGTTCTAAAAATGGAAAATCTATAGGTAAGCATATGCCTCCCAAGCAGAAAATCTAACATTAGACATTAAAACCTATGCATTCTCTCTCTGGAAGATCTTCATACAAATTATCCACAGGAATCCAAGTATCAAGGGAAAAACTCTGCATACAAAATTTAATATGCAAATATACACTCTGGAAAAAGGAAACATTCTTGATGAAATGGAATACAGCAGCTATTCAGTGCTAACACATTTATGATTATTATAAACTATTATTGATTGGGATTAATAAAGAGTAACTAAATGTTGAATTCCAAAATACAGTTTGGAAACATTCCAGAATACTTCTAAAATTGTGTGTCCTATGGAGTGTAAATATATAATCGAACACTGTTTGCCAAGAAACTGACAAAGATTCTAACATTCCTGAATTACTTTTATGAAGGCTGACTTCTAGAGAAACCATAATAATGCCATACATCTGAAATGCATTTTTTTAAACACAGAAAAATAGAGCATGCTTGCAAAGCATATGCCTGATGGAATTAATTTTCAAGGTCCTGAAGAAAATTTATACATATTTTGTCCAAAAAAAAGTGGCCATAGGCATGTTAACATGTAAAAAAGGATGTAGCTGGCTTAGCCATACTAAGCCATTAGTAAAGAAAATCCTGGTCCTCTAAGCCTCTCCCTTACTGTTCCCTTTTTCCCTCTACTATTTTCAGGCCTACAAGGCCCCTGGGTTTTTTCTTTTCCCTAGTCCCCTATTAAAATGTATTTGCAATATGGATCTAATATCATCACTTTGTTCCTGTGTCAATTTAGGCCATGTGTTGCTACTCTCAGAGGTCTCTGCTTTCTTTCTCATGATGCAATAAAAGGCTGAACTTTTTCCCATTACAAAATAAAAGGCTTTGTCCTGGCTGAAGTCATTTTAGCATTCAGAGAACAACTGCAGAAGTTATAAAACTATTTTACCTTGGAAATCTAACTTTAAACAACAGCCCATTCTGTTTTCCTATAAAGCCAGCCTGGCTATAGGAAAGATAATTCTCACATTTGAAACTGCTTGTTGAACTAATTCAACTCCATGCAAAATTAGCAGGTTCTCTTCTTACATCAATGTTCCTCCATCTTTGTATCTGGTGACCCCACTAAGTAACTCTGAAGAACCCAGTTCACAATTTCTATCATTGCCTACCAAAAAAAGTATGCAGGAATATAAAAGCATCCCTTTTATTAATTCAAAAGAAGGTAGTGATCTGAGAAGCCCAGAGAGGGCAACCCTGGGAAGGGTGATAAACCACACTGCACACAATGAAGAAATAGCTATTTCCTAACTAGGAAAAGCCTTTCACGTATGTCAGGAATCCTACTTCTCCCTCTGTCATTTTTAATCAGGGAGGTGGAGCTGCCACAGATGTTTGGTAGCTAGTGAGACAAGGGTCCAAAACTCAAATGCCTACAGGGGCTCAGCAGCTCACAGAAATAAATGTTGTGAACAAAGTGAGTGACATACGGGCAGTGGTGGAGATCCAGGAGACAGCAAAACCCTCCAACAGGTAGCATCTGTGACTCAGCTACGCTGTGGCCATACGACGTTGCCAGATTACCAAGTTTTTTAAAAAACTAAAAATAGAGCTACCATTTGATCCAGCAATCCCACTCCTGGGCATATAGCCAAAGAAAACCATAATTTGAAAACATACATGCACCTCAATGTTCACTGCAGCACTATTTACAATAGCCAGGACATGGAAGCAACTTAAATGTCCAGCATCAGAGGAATGGATAAAGAGATGTGTTCCATATTGTATATATTCCATATATACAATGGAATATTCTTCAGCCATAAGAAAGAATGAAATAATGCCATTTGCAGCAACATGGATGGACTTAGAGATTGTCATACTGAGTGAAGAAAGTCAGACAAAGACAAATATCATATGATATCGCTTACATGTGGAATCTAAAAAAGGCTACAAATGAACTTACCTACAAAACAGAAATAGATTTACAGATGTAGAAAATAAACTTGTGGTTACCAGGGGGTAAGGGGGGAGAGATAAATTGGAAGATTGGGATTGACATATACACACTACTCTATGTAAAATAGATAACTAATAAGGACCTGCTGTATAGCACAGGGAACTCTACTCAATACTCTGTAATGACCTAAATGGGAAAAGAATCTAAAAAAGAGTGGATATATGTATATGTATAACAGATTCACTTTGCTGTATACCTGAAACTAACACAACATTGTAAATCAACTATACCTCAATATAAATTTTTTTAAAAACACAAAATACAGATTTTCATGTGAAATTTGTTAGCAACTACCAGTAATGCGGATGTTTAAAAACACTGGATGGGGTAACTCTGGGTGAGCCAAACTAAAGCCATCAGTTGTCAGGGTGTGTCCCATTGGTTACCTGTTTGGTGCCTCTATTATATAGTTATGATCACCTAGCCCAATCCCTGATACTTTTACCAGTGGGATTTTAAACTATAGAACCTGGGGGGAATACGTGATATAATGATTATTTTTATGTATCAGTCTGGAGGGTATTTTTGGATGAGATTAACAGTTAAATCAGTGAATTTGGGGTAAAGCAGATCGCTCTCCATAAGGTGGGTGGGCTTCATCCACTCATTTGAAGGGCTGAATAGAACAAAAAGAGTGCCCTTGCTGAACAACAGAGAATTCTCCAGAAGAATGCTTTCGGACTTCATCTGCACCATCAGCTCTCCTGCGTATCAAGCCTGCTGGTCCACGCTACAGATTTTGGACTCACCAGCCTCCATAATTGTATTAGCCAATTATTTACAATAAATATATACACATTCTATTGATTCTGTGTTTCTGGAGAAACCTAATACAACTGATTTGGCCAAAGTCACAGAACTAGTTTGGGGAAATTTTTTAATGAATTGTTCTCTTTCCCTACAGTATGTTCCAGTATACTGTACTGGAGCAGGAATCCTTGTGGAGTGGAAGACGGCATTACAGATATGTCTTTGTGTATGTATATACAACACCTGGAGACAGCACATACAACACGTATTTCTCAGAGTGTAGTTGCAGCACTACAGAATCATGTAGAGGCTTGTTTATACACAGATTCCTAGGTCTAGCTCCAGAAGGACTGAATCCAGCTTTCTAGGTTTGGGGCCCAGGAATCTGCATCTTGGCAGCTCCCCAAGATGGTTCCTGTGCACACCAAAGTTTGAGAACACTGGAGTAATTAAGAGGCAAAATAGATTAGTGGTTAAGAGCACAGTCTCCGGAGCCAGATTGCCTGGGTTTGAAGCCCAACTCCATCACTTAGTAGCTACATGAGTGACCTTGGGCCAGTTACTTAAGCCCTGTGCTTCAATGTATAGTATACTTCACACCTCACATCTCAGAGATGGTGCGAGGATTGAACAAGGAAAGGTTGTAAACATTTGTGCATAATTAGCCTTTAATTAATGGTAGCTATTACTAAACTCTCTCATCACAGGTGTTCTGGCACATTTTCAGTACCATGCTAATTGATATTTATAGCAAGATCACAGTGGCACTTTAAGATCTTGAAATACTTGCTAAAGCAAAGATCAGTGTAGTTAGATGCTTCATTTTATGCAAATTCTTTGTAACTTGGTAATTTGCATGTAACATCAATGGTAACTTTCTAGAGATTAGAACATTTGATAAACCTTAATACCACACCTGACTATAACATGTAACAGAGTTTGCTGTATATGTGTACCACGTAGTGTGAAGAGTGAGAGATTTTCTTAGGTAGTGTGGTCTTTCTGCAGTGTACCTCCTCTTCTTTCTCTATTTCTATAAGGGTTGACGCTATATTTTATTTATGTTTTAGCTCTCCAGCCCCTAGCTTAGACAGCCTCCACAACAGGCATTCAAATATAAATATTTGTCGAATTAAATTTTCACACTGACATAATGGCTTTGATCCAACATTCTTTCACTAACAAATTCTCATGATATCTAAAAAAAAACATACCTAAAGAAAGATATCTAAAGAAGGATATACAAACAGGCGTTACAAAAGGAGGTCAGAAATAATGACACATGGAATATTTGTCTCCTCCCACCAAAAAAGAGCCCAATTCACTCATCTTTCAATCTTTCATTCCACCAAACTCTTAACCTGAGAGCAGTTATCAGCTAATAAACTGAACCTGCACAAATACAGGAGCTAACACACAAGTAAAAAGAAACCACTTGAGAGGAAATTGAGTAAGGCCAGAAATATGGTAGGCTTTTGGATAATTTAGCTCTAAATATAAACTTGAGATCTCTTTGTGTTTGAATTTGAGATAGTTAAAAGTAGTCTTTTAACAGAGCACATCTGCTTTAGGACAACTTAAAACATGCGGAAAATTTTGCAGATCCCATGTGGCACAATTAAGGACTTGAAGGTGAAAAATAAAAATAATGGAGACCAAAAATAACTATAAGATTTGACTTGGAACAGAGGGAATATGCCCATGAAAACAAGGAAAAATAAGGGAAAATAAGGCTTCAGACATTAAAAGTATCAGTATTTCATTTAGAGCTTGAATCAGGATGAGGGGCTCTCCAGGAGGGGACATCCTGGTTGAGCAGAGGCAGATGGACCAAGAGTGGGGTGGCTGTTCCCTGTAGAGGAGATGGTCTAAGAATACGTGAGAGAATCAGCAATCCAAAAACTAGACTCTGGACTAGACAGCAGCGGTTACAACTTATCAGCCTAACAGAAGACTAACACATCTATGCATGCCCAGTATCACACAAAACTTACCAACTTCACATTAGTGGGAGATTTCAAAATCAATGAAATAAGCAAGAATAAAGAAGCTACAAAAGAAGGAGACTCAACAAAACTCCTCATTCACTCACGCATGAACTTAGCAGTTATCAAGAGCAAACCTGTGCGAGGTACTGTTCAAGGGAAAAACAAAAATAGCAAAAAGATATGGCCCCGACCCCAAAAACTAATAATCTAGGTAAAGGATATAATATAAAGAACATACATATAAGAAACAATAATAACACAAAGGAATAATCATAATGCTTAAAGTGAGTTTCAGTATTCTAGCAGAGAGAAAGGAAGGAAAGATTTCTCTAACAGAAGTGAATTGGAAATAATGAATGGAGTTAAGGGCTTTTCAGAAGACCTGAAAACTCAGGCTTGACTTGATTATAAGACGGAAGGACAATATGTAAAGAAGTGGCACAGGCAGATGTCTATGAAGGAGAGAACAGAGAACAACCGACTAAAGCAACTATTCAAATCTACTGAGACTTAGAGTACTGGCTGCAGAGTTATGGGGGACAAGGCTGAAATCTCACCTGATTGTCACAGACCTTCACTGCTATGCTACAGTGTTTGGGTTTTATTTGCTATGCAGAAGGAAACTACTAAAGGCTTTGGCTTGGCCATAGCTGGGTTTGGTCTATCTGATGAGATACAAAGTTGTATTTATTTATTTTTTTTTTTAGGGAAGCTCCCAACACCATTCTTTTTTGAATTTTATTTTTGGGTTTTATTTTATTTATATTTTTATACAGCAGGTTCTTATTAGTCATCAATTTTATACACATCAGTGTATACATGTCAATCCCAATCTCCCAATTCATCACATGCCACCCCCCGCCACAACTTTCCCCACTTGGTGTCCATACGTTTGTTCTCTGCATTTGTGTCTCTATTTCTGCCCTGCAAACCGGTTCATCTGTACCATTTTTCTAGGTTCCACATATATGCATTAATATACGGTATTTGTTTTTCTCTTTCTGACTTACTTCATTCTGTATGACAGTCTCTAGATACATTCACGTCTCTACAAATGACCCAACTTCTTTCCTTTTTATGGCTGAGTAATATTCCATTGTATATATGTACCACATTTTCTTCATCCATTCGTCTGTGGATGGGCATTTAGGTTGCTTCCATAACCTGGCTATTGTAAACTGCAGTGAATATCGGGGTGCATGTGTCTTTTTGAAATATGCTTTTCTCTAGCTTTATACCCAATAGTGGGATTGCTGGGTAATATGGCAATTCTATTTTTAGTTTTTTAAGGAACCTCCATACTGTTCTCCATAGTGGCCGTATCAATTTACATTCCCACCAACAGTGCAAGAGGGTTCCCTTCTCTCCACATCCTCTCCAGCATTTGTTGTTTGTAGATTTTCTGATGGTGCCCATTCTAACTGGTGTGAGGTGATACCTCATTGTAGTTTTCATTTGCATTTCTCTAATAATTAGTGATGTTGAGCAGCTTTTCATGTGCTTCTTGGCTATCTGTATGTCTTCTTTGGAGAAATGTCTATTTAGGTCTTCTGCCCATTTATGGATTGGGTTGTTTATTTTTTTAATATTCAGTTGCATGAGCTGTTTATATATTTTGGAGATTAATCCTTGTCCACTGATTCGTTTGCAAATATATTCTCCTATTCTGAGTGTTGTCTTTTCATCTTGTTTGTAGTTTCCTTTGCTGTGCAGATACTTTGAAGTTTCATTAGGTCCCATTTGTTTATTTTTGTTTTTATTTCCATTACTCTAGGAGATGGATCAAAAAAGATCTTTCTGTGTTTTACGTCAAAGAGTGTGCTTTCTATGTTTTCCTCTAAGAGTTTTATAGTGTCCAGTATTACATTTAGGTCTCTAATCCATTTTGAGTTTATTTTTCTGTATGGTGTTAGGGAGTGTTCTAATTTCATTCTTTTACATGTAGCTGTCCAGTTCTCCCAACACCACTTATTGAAGAGACTGTCTTTTCTCCATTATAAATCCTTGCCTCCTTTGTCATAGATTAGTTGACCAGAGGAGAGTGGGTTTATCTCTGGGCTTTCTATCCTGTTCCATTCATCTATATGTCTGTTTTTGTGCCAGTACCATATTGTCTTGATTACTGTAGCTTTGTAGTATAGTCTGAAGCCAGGGAGTCTGATTCCTCCAGCTCCATTTTTTTCCCTCAAGACCGCTTTCAATACTCAGGGTCTTTTGGTTCTCCACACAAATTTTAAGGTTTTTTTGTTCTAGTTCTGTAAAAAATGCCATTGGTAATTTGGTAGGGATTGCACTGAATCTGTAGATTGCTTTGGGTACTATAGTTATTTTCACAACATTGATTCTTCCAATCCAAGAACATGGTATATCTCTCCATCTGTTTGTTTCATCTTTAATTTCTTTCAACAGTGTCTTATAGTCTTCTGCATACAGGTCTTTTGTCTCCCTAGGTAGGTTTATTCCTAGGTATTTTATTCTTTTTGTTGCAATGGTAAGTGGGAGTGTTTCCTTAATTTCTCTTTCAGATTTTTCATCATTAGTGTATAGGCAAGCAAGAGATTTCTGTGCATTAATTTTGTATCCTGCAACTTTACCAAATTCATTGATTATCTCTAGTAGTTTATTGGTGGCATCTTTAGGATTTTCTATATATAGTATCATGTCATCTGCAAACAGTGACAGTTTTACTTCTTCTTTTCCCATTTGTATTCATTTATTTCTTTTTCTTCTCTGATTGCCGTGGCTATGACTTCCAAAACTATGTTGAATAATAGTGGTGAGAGTTGATATCCTTGTCTTGTTCCTGATCTTAGAGGAAATGCTTTCAGTTTTTCACCATTGAGAATGATGTTTGCTGTGGGTTTGTTGTATATGACCTTTATTAGGTTGAGGTACTTTCCCTCTATGCCCAATTTCTGGAGAGTTTTTATCATAAATGTGTGTTGAATTTTGTCAAAAGCTTTTTCTGCATCTATTGAGATGATCATATGGTTTTTCTCCTTCAAGTTGTTAATATGGTGCATCACATTGATTGATTTGCGTATATTGAAGAATCTTTGCACTCCTGGGATAAATCCCACTTGATCATGGTGTAGGATCCTTTTAATGTGTTGTTGGATTCTGTTTGCTAGTATTTTGTTGAGGATATTTGCATGTATGTTCATCAGTGATATTGGCCTGTAATTTTCCTTTTCTTATAGTATCTTTATCTGGTTTTGGTATCAGGGTGATGGCGGTCTCATAGAATGAGTTTGGGAGTGTTCCTTCCTCTGCAACTTTTTGGAAGAGTTTGAGAAGGATGGGTGTTATCTCTTCTCTAAATGCTTGATAAAATTCACCTGTGAAGCCATCTGGTCCTGGACTTTTGTTTGTTGGAAGATTTTTAAGCACAGTTTCAATTTCATTACTTGTGATTGGTCTGTTCATATTTTCTATTTCTTCCTGGTTCAGACTTGGAAGGTTATACCTTTCTAAGAATTTGTCCATTTCTTCCAGGTTGTCCATTTTATTGGCATAGAGTTGCTTTTCGTAGTCTCTTAGGATGCTTTGTATTTCTGTGGTGTCGTAACTTCTCCATTTTCATTTCTAATTTTATTGATTTGAGTCCTCTCCCTCTTTTTCTTGATGAGTCTGGCTAATGGTTTATCAATTTTGTTTACCTTTTCAAAGAACCAGCTTTTAGTTTTATTGATCTTTGCTATTGCTTTCTTTGTTTCTATTTCATTTATTTCTGCTGTGATCTTTATGATTTGTTTCCTTCTACTAACTTTGGGTTTTGTTTGTTCTTGTTTCTCTAGTTCCTTTAGGTGTAACATTAGATTGTTTATTTGAGATGTTTGATGTTTCTTGAGGTAGGATTGTCTTGCTATAAACTTCCCTTTTAGAACTGCTTTTGCTGCATTCCATAGGTTTTGGGTCATCATGTTTTCATTGTCATTTGTCTCTCCGTATTTTTTTGTGTGTGTGGTACACGGGCCTCTCACTGCTGTGGCCCCTCCCGCTGCAGAGCACAGGCTCCAGACGTGCAGGCTCAGCGGCCATGGCTCACGGGCCCAGCCGCTCCGCTGCATGTGGGATCCTCCTGGACCGGGGCACAAACCCGTGTCCCCTGCATAGGCAGGCGGACTCTCAACCACTGCGCCACGAGGGAAGCCCTGTCTCTCAGTATTTTTTGATTTCTTCAGTGATCTCTTGGTTATTTAGAAACGTATTGTTTAACCTCCATATGTGTGTGTTTTTTACGTTTTTTTCCCTGTAATTGATTTCTAATCTCATAGCATTGTGGTCAGAAAAGATGCTTGATACGATTTCAATTTTCTTAAATTTACTGAGGCTTGATTTGTGACCCAAGATGTGATCTATCCTGGAGAAGGTTCCATGCGCACTTGAGAAGGAAGTGTAATCTGCTGTTTTTGGATGGAATGTCCTATAAATATCAATTAAATCTATGTGGTCTATTGCATTATTTAAAGCTTGTGTTTCCTTATTAATTTTCTGTTTGGATGATCTGTCCATTAGTGTAAGTGAGGTGTTAAAGTCCCCCATTATTGTTGTGTTACTGTCGATTTCCTCTTTTACAGCTGTTAGCAGTTGCCTTATGTATTGAGGTGCTCTTATGTTGGGTGCATATATATCTATAATAGTTATATCTTCTTCTTGGATTGATCCCTTGATCATTATGTAGTGTCCTTCCTTGTCTCTTGTAACATTCTTTATTTTAAAATCTATTTTGTATGATATGAGTATTGCTACTCCAGTTTTCTTTTGATTTCCATTTGCATGGAATATCTTTTTCCATCCCCTCACTTTCAGTCTGTATGTGTCCCTAGGTCTGACATGGGTCTCTTGTAGACAGCATATATATGGGTCTTATTTTTGTATCCATTCAGCAAGCCTGTGTCTTTTGGTTGGAGCATTTAATCCATTTATGTTTAAGGTAATTATTGATATGTATGTTCCTATGACCATTTTCTTAATTGTTTTGGGGTTTTTTTGTAGGTCCTTTTCTTCTCTTGTGTTTCCCACTTAGAGAACTTCCCTTAGCATTCATTGTAGAGCTGGTTTGGTGGTGCTGAATTCTCTCAGCTTTTGCTTGTCTGTAAAGTTTTGATTTCTCCATCAAATCTGAATGAGATCCTTGATGGGTAGAATAATCTTGGTTGTAGGTTCTTCCCTTTCATCACTTTAAATATATCATGCCACTTCCTTTGGCTTGTAGAGTTTCTGCTGACAAATCAGCTGTTAACCCTATGGGCATTCCCTGTGTGTTGTTTGTCATTTTTCCCTTGCTGTTTTCAATAATTTTTCTTTGTCTTTAATTTTTGCTGTTTGATTACTATGTGTCTTGGTGTGTTTCTCCTTGGGTTTATCCTGTATGGGACTCTCTGAGCTTCCTGAACTTGGGTGGCTATTTGCTTTCCCATGTTAGGGAAGTTTTCAACTATAATCTCTTCAAATATTTTCTCGGGTCCTTTCTCTCTCTCTTCTCCTTCTCAGACCCCATAATGCAAATGTTGTTGCATTTAATGTTGTCCCAGAAGTCTCTTAGCTGTCTTCATTTCTTTTCATTTTTTTTTTCTTTATTCTGTTCTGCAGCAGTGAATTCCACCATTCTGTCTTCCAGGTCACTTCTCTGTTCTTCTGTCTCAGTTATTCTGTTATTGATTCCCTCTAGTATATTTTTCATTTCAGTTATTGTATTGTTCAGCTCTGTTTGTTTGTTCTTTAATGCTTCTAGGTCTTTTTTAAACATTTCTTGCATCTTCTCGATCTTTGACTCCATTCTTTTTCCGAGGTCCTGAATCATCTTCACTATCATTTTTCTGAATTCTTTTTCTGGAAGGTTGCCTATCTCCACTTCATTTAGTTGTTTCTCTGGGGTTTTATCTTGTTCCTTCATCTGGTAAAAAGCCCTCTGCCTTTTCATCTTGTCTATTTTTCTGTGAATGTACAAAGTGGTTTTTAGAAAAGAGTGAGAGTCAGGAGGAAAACTAGGAGACTCCTACAATAATCTATCAGAGTACCAGTAAATGCCTAAATTAAGGTAATGAGTCCAGATATGGGAAGGAAAAGATTAACGGAAGTGGTACCTGATCCTAATATGTGGAGTGTTCTGATATTAATTAGCATATTCACTGCTAAGAAAATGAATGTTTATGCTCAATGGAATTAGAAACTTCCCAATTCCAGTGTAATTCCCAACATACCATCCTCAAATTGTTAAAACATTCCTCTAATGTTTCTTCTCAAAGAGAAGTTTTCTTTTAATACTTTTTAGCCTCTAAATTAAGATAACTTACCATTATCTCCTGTCAGAGGTCTTCCCACAACTGCCATGTAGAGGAAGGACCAAAGAACAGCACACATCACAGAATGCCTAAAATAGCACCTGCCCGTTAATGAGCTTAAACGTGAAATTCATAGAACTCTGAAGTTTGCGTCACTTACAAAGCTCCTCCTTTCTGAATATAATCATACTTTAGCAAGCAAGCACCTCTAAACAATTATTCTAAAATACATATTACATGATGCCATGGAATAATTGTAAATTACCACATAGTTCTTGACATCCACTATGATGCTTGCTCATGAAAGAAACCACAGATGCTGAATCGATAAGAGATTAAAATCTCTCCCCATCCTTTTAAAGGAAACAAGTCATCTGAGAAGAAACTAAGCTGAGGCTCTCTGCAGGCCTTCCTGCCTTCAATTTCTATTCCAACCCAGTGAACAACATAATTTGTGGTGTTTTCTTCTATTTCCAAAAGGGTTTGTGATCAGACACCAGAAAACAGAGCTCCAATTATCTAGCATTACAGAATTCCAGCATTAAGGTTTAAATTGACCTGCAGATCATTTCTCTCATTTACGTCCTTCCAAGGCCAAGAAAAATGAGGATCAAGGTCCCACAGCTGGTATGGCAAAGTGTAAGTCTTCACACTGCCAGTTTAAGATTCTTTTCACTGCCCTCCACATTGTCTATTACAAGCCTTCAGTTCTAAATATCCAAATGATGGAGTGTCAACCCCAGTATTATATACTGGATCACAGTCAAGGCAGAAAAATAAAAGTCCAGCCATATATACACGGGGCAAGATTGCTCCAGCTTTTCCCTACCATGGACATGTGTACTGTTTCCATGTTGTGGATCAGGCAAGACTCATGCAGATTTATTCCACTATGGCATTGGTGTATACTTAGGAAGTTAGTAAAAGTAGAACAACATTTAAAAAATAACTCTGGAATACACAATGTGTTGTTAAAAACACTTTGAAAAGATAATAAAAGCACTGAGAAATGATTTTGATCCTTATAGATCTAATTCAGTTATTAGGAGAATATCAATACATTAATGCAGATACCTCTAAAATGGAGTTAATGATGAGATGTTGATTGTTGACATATTAATATACAAGCAAGTATAGTATTATGATCCATTTAGAACTTTCAAAAAGGAATATCCCTAACATGCCTCTAGGAATCAAAATTATAATAAGTTATTAAAAGACCCACAGGTTTTCAATCAGTAACTCAATCACCGTAAGGTTATCACCTAATAATTCCCAATACTCCCAAGGAATTAGCCTCTGATCAAGACAGCAGACACTCAATCTGCACCCAGTCTGTGTGTACCATTTAGTGATTCTTGGTTAATATCAAGACTCTTCCACAGCTGGGTTAAATGATGATCATGGCCAGATGCCAAAGGCTTTTTCTACCTTGGGATTAACCATGGCAACCACTCCTTACTCCCCACCTAAAGGCAAGTAAGGAGGTAACTCATACAGGCAAGGAGTCCAACTTGAAGGAAGCAGCACTGGTGAGTGTTTTCTGCGTTATGTTCTCTCATCAGCTAAAGGACCTTAGCCAATCTGCTTAACTTCTCTGTGCTGAGTTTTCCTCTCCTGCAAAATGATGATAATATCTACTTCATAACATTTTCCTGAAGATCAAATCAATGAGATAAAGTGTGAAAGCACCAGCAGTATCTAGAATATGGCAGCTCTCTACAAATGATACCTACTATTATACTATATGGAGGTATGATTTATCCATACAAGAACAATGATGTAGGTTCCACATCAGAATATATGTATGATATAAAACACTGTTTACCAAGAATGGTTATGCTGTATGGGAGACTCACCCCTGGGAAGAATTTCAGCATCAATAAATTTAATGGCTTCGACTGCTGATAACTGGGTGCTGTTTCCACAAAAAGTCATTTCCCCCTTCTTATTATTATAGTATCTTAAATCCACAACTAACTCACTCCAGTGAGTTAAAAGGTAAGCACTAACTGGAGAAGGCAACAAAATAAGCCATTATCAATGAATTTCACTTCAGCAAAGTAGAGTATCAAATTCTTTAGCTGATCAGCAGAAGAGCACTGACTCAGGAGAGAGGTTTAAGACAGAACATAAACTTTCACTACTTAGATATAATGCCAATACATGGCCTCAAAGCTATCCTGACTAAGGTTTAAGAAAGGACCTATTCGCTCTGCTAGGGGACAGAGTAACAGGGTCCTATCAGTTCTAGTGTATTAATCATGAATGCTCATCACAAAGACAGAATGAGTTTGAACAATTGTCCTAACTCACCAAAAGAGACTGATTAGTCTTTAGGTTTCTGGACTAGCCTTGTGGAATATTAAATATTTATCAGAAGACAATTCGTCACTCAATTAATAAGATTTCTATGACACAACTCAATGTTCCTCAGTCATGTCCAACAACCAACCAGTTCAGAGTGTTATAAACCTCAAGATTACTTTGATGCCACAGCCTTTCAGCCTTTAATAATCTTTCCTATGCACACTGCCTATATGTTCATCAGGATGCTTTTTGCTAAGTGACAGAAATCCAGCTTAGATTAGTTTAAGCAACATGAAAATATATAGGGAGCATACTAAAGTATACTACGATATTAAAGGATTGACCACTTAAACTGCAGGAAGTATGTATCTCTCTACGGTCTGACCCTCTCACTATAGACTGGCTTTCTTCTCTGGGCAGTAAATCTATTATAAGCTCCTGGGTTTCACATCTTATAAATTTCCCAGAAAAAATGAACGGACTCCTTCTCAATTCACTTGCAAACTTCAGGGGAAGGACCAGCTTGAGTCAGATGTCCACTCCTGGCCAGTCCATTGTGGCCCTAGTAAGAGAAAAGATGGGAGTAGCGAAGGGGCAGGGTCACATAAAGAACAAGGTGGTGCCCACAGGAAGCTTGAGCCATTCCCAAAGGAAAGGGGTTGTTTTTCCCAGAAGAAAGGCTGAGGGGAGGGTTGTATAAACAACAATGGCAGACCGCTATAGGTATATATCAATACATGCAATTTTTATTTCAACAATCAGCATGGTATGAAAACATACATGTTCTTTCATTTTGTAAATAAACCTTCACCAAACTTAACCATGGGCCATAAATTTTACAATCATTCAAGTCAGGTAACCTAATGTATTCCTGACCTTCCCAGCTCACTATTTCCACCATTCCCACCTCCAGACTTTTAGCTGGAACACAATAAACCTCCTAAGTAGCAACTTCTACAGGAGGGAATACATTCACAGTGATTGCACAGCCATGCTTCTCTTGTTTAGAGAAGCCCTCAGGCAAGAATTATTTTCTTTGTTATTTTAGGTATCTAATTTTTACCTCAGATAACCTAAGAAGTTTTTGCAATGCAGTTTTATTACTGGAAACAATTTCATTATAAGAGAATATTAAGCAACTGTAAGAATGAAGTCAAAAGGCCAGTATCGACATATAAATATATTCCTATCTTACAATCCTGCCTACTTAGATATAGCAACTTCTGAAGTAGCAAAACAGACTTAACAGAAACATTAAAATATTTTTACTTACCTCATATTAGCATTTGTAATTATTTCCTCCAAAAACACGTATGCTGACTTTGACATTTGCAGTACACAGAGTATTTTCAAAGTGCTGGTTCTGGGATTTACAAAATGGCTGAGAATGAATCTTTTATTGCCTTCTTCCTCTCGAGTTAAATGATTTTTTAATATTACTTGATATGCCATAAATCCTTACCTGTTTAAATCCATGTGACCATATAATACATGACCTTTGAAAAACAAATGCCTCACCCATACTCATGCTCAGGAAAACAATCTCCCAGAATATTAGTCAGGTCTGACCTCTCTTCTTGGGTGACCAGATGTCTCCAGGGTTCAGGTGCTAGACTGGGTACAATAGGCCCCCAGGTGTGAAATGGAAGAACTGGTCTCCCCCAATGCCACAGGAACAAGGGAAGGAGAACCAGATGCAAACCAAAGAGAGATTAGACAAAGGAACCTGTTAGAGAAACAGTACAAAGATTGTGAGTCGGAAGTGGAGGTTTAATGAAAGAGCTAGTAAAGTTGAAGAAGAGCCAGTGAGGCCAAATCACGTTAAAAGAGATAGAACCCTTAATATTTTGGAGAGAAATCATTTTTGCTACCCCAAATCTTACAACTCAAGTGTCACTTGGAGTTTGGGTCTCCCACCAAAGCTCTGCCCAAAATTTCTGAGGATTCCTTAGATGTGTGTAAGGTAAGGATGAGGGCAGAACTTGTATTCTCAAAATCAGCTCTGCACCTACTTGCACAGCCCCCTCTCTGTTCTCCACCAGTAGACCCAATGTGAAGCTCAAGCTTTCTTGAGTTCCCCATCCATTTCTCCACTCACATAAAGCTTCCATGAATATGAGACTTTATCAGTTATTCAAAGGGAGGTGTAAAAGGAGTTTACATGACAGCAAAGTAAACAATTTCAAGTAGAACACTGAACATCTCTCCTCTTAAATTATCTTTTGGCCACCCTAACACCGGATTATTTCCACAGGTCTCTTCACCCAACTTTGCAGCATCTGCAAGCTTCTTTTTCCTCCCTCCTTTCTCTATTTACCTCCTTCAAAGAGCACAACAGACTCCCCTCCTTAGGTCAGGTGTCAACTTAACCATTCCCCTCTCCTACCTTGGGTCTAGCTTCCAATGTGTTCTCCAGTTTCGTTTTGTGCCTCTACATGGATTATCAAGGCATTCACAGATAGAGTTTTTCTCCCTTCAGAAGAACTTGGGTGACTACTGTTAAGATCATGGATTTAACTTCTAACTCTCATTACACAAGACTGAAGTGGAATCATTGGTCCCTGAATGCAGCTAATAAGGAGAAATGAGCTTGAGTGGCTCTCCACTCCATAATCTAGGGATACGGCAGCATGACTAGGGAGAGGCCCCACCTGTTCATGCACAAGTCTGGGCATCTGAATACAGTCTGGGAAGAGTTCTCAGCAGCTTCTCTGGTCTCTCTAGTTGTGGAACTGATTTCCCCTTCCAGAAACAAATTCTGACTTTTGGTTCATTAGAAGAGATACTTACAGGCAGATGTTGATCATCTTTGAAATCTCAGGTAAGTCAGCTCTGATCTCACATTCCACACTGCACCGAGCTGGCTTATAGGACCTCTTGCCCCTGAACCCTCTCCCTACTGTGCCTGGCAGGCCCTGGAATACAGAGAAGCAGGAGAACTTTCTGTAAAGTCATGTTCTAAATCTGGTCTGATTCTGCTGAAATCACAGACGACACTAGCTCATGAAAATGAGCAAAAATACAGAGATACAGAACTAGAAACGAGACAGGTCTTCGGAGATCGTAGTAACACTAGGAACACAACACTGTTTACACCAAAAACCCTCTGCCCTTTTGGATTCCGTGGATTCATTTGACCAGTTAAATACTTTATGACAATCTAATCGAGACATAAACTTTGACCACTGGATATTTGGTGCCCCCTATACCATGTGATCTGAAGACACATTGCCCATCAAAATGACAAATGGGCTTCATGTATAAAAGTAAGTTCACCCATTCATTCATTGATTAATTCAACAAATATATATTGAGTGCCTACCATGGGCCCACCAGCTTAAGCTCATTGGTTTAAGCCTCTTGAAAGCTACTGGCATGATTCTATCCACCCATTTAAAAAGTTACACATTACAGGAGAGGTTACATTTTCCAAAATGCATGTGAAATCCACATTAAAATTAATACTATCCTAGCTAGCGATCACAATGGGCCTGTCAAAAGAGCAAGGCATCAGTTCACCCTCAGTTCCACTCCCTTTCCCTAAAACAATCTGGTTCTTAACTGTTCCTAAGAGGCATCTTAGAGTTAATATACCAAAATTAAAAATTTTTAGTTTCTCTCTAAACCTGTTTCTACCCCAATGTTCTCAGTTAATGGTGTCACCTCTCACTCAGTTGAAAGGTGACCTTGGAGTCATATTTGAGTCTTCTCTCTCTCTCTCACTTCCAATATCCAAGGAACCATCAGCAAGTCCTTTCTGTTCTACCCCAAATCCCATCTACTATCCAGCATCCCATTTCTCATCATCCCTGCTACTACCACCAAACTGAAGCCAACATCACTTTCAACCTGGACAACTGTAACATTTTCTAACTGGTCTGCTCATTCACTCTTAACCTCTTACAAAATTCATTCTAGCAGCTGGAAATTAAATCCAAATACATCCTCTACTGTTCAATGGCTTTTCATCACATTTGAAATAAAATCTCAACTTTACACGGCTACAAAGGGCCTGTCTCCATTATTCTCAGCCTTGACTGCTTATCAGAATTACTGATATTACAGAATTACCTAAGGAACTTTTAAAAATAACTAAGTGCCACCCAGATTAATTAAATCAGAGTCTCTGGAGGTGGGCTCTGGCATTGTTTGTTTTTTAAGTATGCTTTCAGAATAGAGGACCACTGTCCTCCATGGCCTGCCCACTGTCTATCTTCCTCTCTTAGTTCAGCTGCTGCCACTCTCCCCTCCAGTCATTACTCTGCAGCCTCACTAGCCTCTTTGCTTCCTTCAATCCACAGTTTCTCTGCTTTATCTGGAAAGCTCTTCTTCATTCCTACCCTCTTCTTCCACCACTGATCGTCTTCACAACATTGGTCCCTTCTCATCCATCATTCAGTTCTCTACCCAAACACCACCTCATTGGAAAAGTTTTCTAGGACCACTCAGTGCCCTATGCCAGTGGGTCTCAAAGTGTGGTCTCTAGAGCAGCAGCAACAACAGCACCCAACAACTTGTTAAAAATGTAAAATTCTGGGCCCCACACCAGGCCTCTACTGAATCAGAGACTCTGAGGGAGGGGCTCAACAATCTGTTTAAATAAGTCCTACAAGTGATTCTGGTAAACATTAAAGTTTAAGAAGCACTATTATGCATGTGTATGTACATGTGTGTACACATAATGTATGTACATATGTATCATATGTGTATATATATATATATATATATTTATTTATCTGACTACCCCCACCCTTCTACTCTTATTTTTTTTTTAACATCTGTATTGGAGTATAATTGCTTTATAATGGTGTGTTAGTTTCTGCTTTATAACAAAGTGAATCAGTTATACATATACATATATCTTCCCTCTTGCATCTCCCTCCCTCCCACCATTCCTATCCCACCCCTCTAGGTGGTCACAAAGTACCAAGCTGATCTCCCTGTGCTATGTGGCTGCTTCCCACTAGTTATCTATTTTACGTATGGTAGTGTATATATGTCCATGCCACTCTCTAACTTTGACATAGCTTACCCTTCCCCCTCCCCATGTCCTCAAGTCCATACTCTAGTAGGTCTGCGTCTTTATTCCCATCTTGCCCCTGGTGCTTCATGTCCTTTATGTTTGTTTTTTTTTTAGATTCCATATATATGTGTTAGCATACGGTATTTGTTTTTCTCTTTCTGACTTGCTTCACTCTGTATGACAGACACTAGGTCCAACCACCACACTACAAATAACTCAATTTCGTTCCTTTTTATGGCTGAGTAATATTCCATTGTATAAATGTGCCACATCTTCTTTATCAATTCATCTGTCGATGGGCACTTTAGTGGCTTCCATGTCCTGGCTATTGGAAATAGAGCTGCATTAAACACTGCGGTACATGACTCTTTTTGAATTATGGTTTTCTCAGAGTATATGCCCAGTAGTGGGATTGCTGGGTCATATGGTAGTTCTATTTTTACTTTTTTAAGGAACCTCCATACTGTTCTCCATAGTCGCTCTATCAATTTACATTCCCACCAACGGAGCAAGAGGGTTCCCTTTTCTCCACATCCTCTCCAGCTTTTATTGTTTGTAAATTTTTTGACGATGGCCATTCTGACCACTCTGAGATGATATCTCACTGTAGTTTTGATTTGCATTTCTCTAATGGTTAATGATGTTGAGCATTCTTTCATGTGTTTGTTGGCAATCTGTATATCTTCTTTGGAGAAATGTCTATTTAGGTCTTCTGCCCGTTTTTTTTTTTTTTTTTGCGGTACGCGGGCCTCTCACTGCTGTGGCCTGTCCCGTTGTGGAGCACAGGCTCCAGACGTGCAGACTCAGTGGCCATGGTTCACGGGCCCAGCCGCTCTGAGGCATGTGGGATCTTCCCGAACTGGGGCACGAACCCATGTCCCCTACATTGGCAGGCGGACTCTCACCCACTGCGCCACCAGGGAAGTCCTCCTGCTCATTTTTTGATTGGGTTGTTTGTTCTTTTGATATTGAGCTGCATAAGCTGCTTGTAAATTCTGGAGATTAATCCTTTGTCAGGTGCTTCATTTGCAAATATTTTCTCCCATACTGAGAGTTGTCTTTTCATCTTGTTTATGGTTTCCTTTGCTGTGCAAAAGCTTTTAAGTTTCATTAGGTCCGATTTGTTTCTTTTTGGTTTTATTTTCATTTCTCTAGGAGGTGGGTCAAAAAGGATCTTGCTGTGATTTATGTCATAGAATGTTCTGCCTATGTTTTCCTGAAGAGTTTTATAGTGTCTGGCCTTCCATTTAGGTCTTTAATACATTTTGACTTTATTTTTATGTATGGTATTAAGGAGTGTTCTAATTTCATTCTTTTACATGTAGCTGTCCAGTTTTCCCAGCACCACTTATTGAAAAGGCTGTCTTTTCTCCATTGTATATTCTTGCCTCCCTTATCAAAGATAAGGTGAACATATGTGTGTGGGTTAATCTCTGGGCTTTCTATCCTGTTCTATTGATCTATATTTCTGTTTTTGTGTCAGTACCATACTGTCCTCATTACTGTAGCTTTGTAGTATAGTGTGTAGTATAGACAGGGAGCTTGATTCCTCCAGCTCCGTGTTTCTTTCTCAAGATTGCTTTGGCTATTCAGGGTCTCTTGTGTTTCCATACAAATTGTGAAATTTTTTGTTCTAGTTCTGTGAAAAATGCCAGTGGTAGTTTGATAGGGATTGCATTGAATCTGTAGATTGCTTTGGGTAGTAGAGTCATTTTCACAATGTTGATTTTTCCAATCCAAGAACATCGTATATCTCTCCATCTATTTGTATCATCTTAAATTTCTTTCATCAGCGTCTTATAATTTTCTGCATACAGGTCTTTTGTCTCCTTAGGTAGGTTTATCCTTAGGTATTTTATTCTTTTTGTTGCAATGGTAAATGGGAGTGTTTTCTTAATTTCACTTTCAGATTTTTCATCATTAATGTATAGGCAAGCAAGAGATTTCTGTGCATTAATTTTGTATCCTGCTACTTTACCAAATTCATTGATTAGCTCTAGTAGTTTTCTGGTAGAGTCTTTAGGATTCTCTATGTATAGTATCAAGTCATCTGCAGTGACAGTTTTACTTCTTCTTTTCTGATTTGGATTCCTTTTATTTCTTTTTCTTCTCTGATTGCTGTGGCTAAAACTTCCAAAACTATGTTGAATAATAGTGGTGAGAGTGGGCAACCTTGTCTTGTTCCTGATCTTAGTAGAAACAGTTTCAGTTTTTAACCATTAAGGACGATGTTGGCTGTGCGTTTGTCATATATGGCCTTTATTATGTTGAGGTAAGTTCCCTCTATGCCTACTTTCTGAAGGGTTTTTACCATAAATGGGTGTTGAATTTTGTTGAAAGCTTTCTCTGTATCTATTGAGATGATCATATGGTTTTTCACCTGCAAGTTGTTAATATGGTGTATCACATTGATTGATTTGCATATATTGAAGAATCTTTGAATTCCTGGGATAAGCCCCACTTGATCATCATGTATGATCGTTTTTAATGTGCTGTTGGATTCTGTTTGCTAGTATTTTGTTGAGGATTTTTGCATGTATGTTCATCAGTGATATTGGCCTGTAGTTTTCTTTCTTTGTAACATCTTCTAGTTTTTGTATCAGGGTGATGGTGACCTGGTAGAATGACTTGGGAGTGTTCCTCCCTCTGCTATATTTTGGAAGAGTTTGAGAAGGATAGCTGTTAGCTCTTCTCTAAATGTTTGATACAATTCGGCTGTGAAGCCATATGGTCCTGGGCTATTGTTTGTTGGCAGATTTTTAATCACAGTTGCAATTTCAGTGCTTGTGATTGGTCTGTTTATATTTTCTGTTTCTTCCTGGTTCAGTCTCGGAAGGTTGTGCTGTTCTAAGAATTTGTCCATTTCTTACACGTTGTCCATTTTATGGCACATAGTTGCCTGTAGTAATCTCTCATGATCCTTTGTATTTCTGCAGTGTCAGTTGTTACTTCTCCTTTTTCATTTCTAATTCTATTGATTTGAGTCTTCTCCCTTTTTTTCTTGATGAGTCTGGCTAATGGTTTATCAATTTTGTTTATCTTATCAAAGAACCAGCTTTTAGTTTTATTGATCTTTGCTATCGTTTCCTTCATTTCTTTTTCATTTATTTCTGATCCGATCTTTATGATTTCTTTCTTTCTGATAAACTTGGCATTTTTTTGTTCTTCTTTCTCTAATTGATTTAGGTTCAAGGTTAGATTTATTTGAGATGTTTCTTGTTTCTTAAGGTAGGATTGTTTTGCAATAAACTTCCTTTTTTAGAACTGCTTTTGCTGCATCCCATAGGTTTTGGGTCGTCATGTTTTCGGTGTCATTTGTTTCTAGGTACTTTTTGATGTCCTCTTTGATTTCTTCAGTGATCTCTTGGTTATTAAGTAGTGTATTTTTTAGCCTACATGTGTTTGTATTTTTTACAGTTTTTTTTCCAGTAATTGATATCTAGTCTCATAGCATTGTGGTCAGAAGAGATACTTGATATGATTTCAATTTTCTTAAATTTACCAAGGCTTGATTTGTGACCCAAGATATGATCTATCCTTGAGACTGTTTCATGAGCACTTGAGAAGAAAGTGTATTCTGTTGTTTTTGGATGGAATATCCTACAAATATCAATTAAGTCCATCTTGTTTAATGTAACATTTAAAGCCTGTGTTTCCTTATTTTCATTTGGATGATGTGTCCATTGGTGAAAGTGGGGTGTTAAAGTCCCCTACTATGATTGTGTTACTGTCAATTTCCCCTTTTATGGCTGTTAGTATTTGCTTTATGTATTGAGGTGCTCCTATGTTGGGTGCATAAATATTTACAATTGTTATATCTTCTTCTTGGATTGATCCCTTGATCATTATGTAGTGTCCTTCTTTGTCTCTTGTAATAGCCTTTATTTTAAAGTCTATTTTGTCTGATATGAGAATTGCTACTCCAGCTTTCTTCTGATTTCCATTTGCATGGAATATCTTTTTCCACCTCCTCACTTTCAGTCTGTATGTGTCCCTAGGTCTGAAGTGGGTCTCTTGTACACAGCATATGTACGTATCTTGTTTTTGTATCTATCATCCAGTCTATGTCTTTTGGTTGGAGCATTTAATCCATTTACATTTAAGGGAATTATCAATATGTATGTTCCTATTACCATTTTCTTCATTGTTTTGTGTTTGTTATTGTAGGTCTTTTCTTTCTCTTGTGTTTCCTGCCTGGAGAAGGTCCTTTAGTATTTGTTGTAAAGCTGGTTTGGTGGTGCTGAATTCTCTTAGCTTTTGCTTGTCTGTAAAGGTTTTAATTTCTCCATCAAATCTGAATGAGATCGTTGCTGGGTAGAGTAATCTTGGTTGTAGGTTTTTGCCTTTCATCACTCTAAGTATGTCCTGCCACTACCTTCTGGCTTGCAGAGTTTCTGCTGAAAGATCAGCTGTTAACCTTATGGGGATTCCCTTGTATGTTATTTACTCCTTTTCCCTTGCTGCTTTTAATATTTTTTCTTTGTATTTAATTTTTGATAGTTGGATTAATATATGTCTTGGTGTGTGTCTCCTTGGATTTATCCTGTATGGGACTCTCTGCACTTCCTGGACTTGATTAACTATTTCCTTTCCCAAATTAGGGAAGTTTTCAACTATAATCTTTTCAAATATTTTCTCAGTCCCTTTCTTTGTCTATTCTTCTTCTGGGACCCCTATAATTTGAATGTTAGTGCATTTAATGTTGTCCCAGAAGTCTCTGAGACTGTCCTCAATTCTTTTCATTCTTTCTTCTTTATTCTGCTCTGCAGTAATTATTTCCACTATTTTATCTTCCAGGTTACTTATCCGGTCTTCTGCCTCAGTTATTCTGCTATTCATCCCTTCTAGAGAATTTTAAATTTCATTTATTGTGTTGTTCATCATTGTTTGTTTGCTCTTTAGTTCTTCTAGGTCCTTGTTAAAGTTTCTTGTATTTTCTCCATTCTATTTCCAAGATTTTGGATCATCTTTACTATCATTATTCTGAATTCTTTTTCAAGTAGAGTGCCTATTTCCTCTTCATTTGTTAGGTCTGGTGGGTTATTACCTTTCTCCTTCATCTGCTGTGTGTTTCTCTGTCTTCTCATTTTGCTTAACTTACTGTGTTTGGGGTCTCCTGCAGGCTGCAGGTTCATAGTTCCCGTTGTTTTTTGTGTCTGCCCCCAGTGGCTAAGGTTCGTTCTGTGGGTTTTGTTGGCTTCCTCGTTTAGGGGACTAGTGCCTGTGTTCATCCAGTCCTGGATGAGGCTGGATCTCGTCTTTCTGGTGGGCAGGTCCACATCTGGTGGTGTGTTTTGGGGTGTCTGTGACCTTATTATGATTTTAGGCAGCCTCTCTGCTAATGGGTGGGGTTGTGTTCCTGTGTTGCTAGTTGTTTGGCATAGGGTGTCCAGCACTGTAGCTTGCTGGTCGTTGAGTTGAGCTGGGCTTTGGTGTTGAGATGGAGATCTCTGGGAGATTTTTGCCGTTTGATATTACATGGAGCTGGGAGGTCTCTGGTGGACCAATGTCCTGA
Source organism: Monodon monoceros (assembly GCF_005190385.1). NCBI lineage: Eukaryota > Metazoa > Chordata > Mammalia > Artiodactyla > Monodontidae > Monodon > Monodon monoceros. The sequence continues at coordinate 37,343,948 of NW_021703772.1, forward strand.
ACTTGCCTCTCCCACCTCAGAGGCACAGCCCTGATGCCTGGCTGGAGCACCAAGCGCCTGTCATCCACACGGCTCAGAATAAAAGGGAGAAAAAAGAAAGAAAGAAAGAAAAAGAGAAAATAAAATAAAGTTATTAAAATAAAAAATAATTATTAAAAAAATTAAAAAGTAATAAAGACGAAAGAAAGAAAGAAGAGAGCAACCATACCAAAAAACTAATCCACCAATGATAACAAGCACTAAAAACTATACTAAAAATAAGAAAGAAAAAACCAGACAGACAGAACCCTAGGACAAATGGTAAAAGCAAAGCTATACAAACAAAATCACACACAGAAGTATACACATACACACTCACAAAAAGAGAAAAAGGGAAATATATATATATATATATATATATATAGTTGCTCCCAAAGTCCACTTCCTCAATTTGGAATGATTCGCTGTCTCTTCAGGTATTCCACAGATGCAGGGTACATCACGGTGATTGTGGAGATTTAATCTGCTGCTCCTGAGGCTGCTGGGAGAAATTTCCATCTCTCTTCTTTGTTCGCACAGCTCCCGGGGTTCAGCTTTGGATTTGGACCCGCCTCTGCGTGTAGGTCGCCTGAGGGCATCTGTTCTTCGCCCAGACAGGACGGGGTTAAAGGAGCAGTTGCTTCAGAGACTTTGGCTCACTCAGGCCGGGGGGAGGGAGGGGTATGGAGTGAGGGGCGAGCCTGCAGCGGCAGAGGCCGGCGCGACGTTGCACCAGCCTGAGGCGCTACATGAGTTCTCCCGGGTAAGTTGTCCCTGGATCACGAGGCCCTGGCAGTGGCGGGCTGCACAGGCTCCCGGGAGGGGAGGTGTGGATAGTGACCTGTGCTCGCACACAGGCTTCTTGGTGGCGGCAGCAGCAGCCTTGGCATCTCATGCCCGTCTCTGGGATCCACGCTGTTAGGCGCGGCTCACGCCCGTCTCTGGAGCTCCTTTAATCGGCGCTCTGAATCCCCTCTCCTCACGCACCAGGAAACAAAGAGGCAAGAAAAAGTCTCTTGCCTCTTCGTTAGCTCCAGACTTTTTCCCGGACTCCCTCCCGGCTAGCCGTGGCACACTAACCCCCTGAAGGCTGTGTTCACGCCTCCAACCCCGGTCCTCTCCCTGCATCCGACCGAAGCCCAAGCCTCAGCTCCCAGCCCCGCCCGCCCCGGCGGGTGAGCAGACAAGCCCCTCGGGCTGGTGAGTGCCGGTCGGCCCTGATACTCTGTGCGGGAATCTCTCTGCTTTGCCCTCCGCACCCCTGTTGCTGTGCTCTCCTCCGCGGCCCCTAAGCTTCCCCCCTCCGCCACCCACAGTCTCCGCCCACGAAGGGGCTTCTAGTGTGTGGAAGCCTTTCCTCCTTCACAGCTCCCTCCCACTGGTGCAGGTCCCGTCCCTATTCTTTTGCCTCTGTTTTTTCTTTTCCCTACCCAGGTACGTGGGGGGTTTCTTGCCTTTGGGGAGGTCTGAGGTCTTCTGCCAGCGTTCAGTAGGTGTTCTGTGGGAGCTGTTCCACGTGTAGATATATTTCTGATATATCTGTGGGGAGGAAGGCGATCTCCGCATCTTACTCTTCCGCCATCTTGAAGCTCCTCCTCAAATCAATTTTCCCTGTACTCTTTATTACCTGATTTTATCTTCTTCCTATGAGTCATCTGAAATTCTTGTTTAATTTTTTAATTGACTGTCCCTACCCCCAAAATACAAGCTCCATGGAAACTTGTGTTCACTCCTATATGTTCTATGATTACAATAGTATCTGACACACAATAAGTATTCAATAAATATTTATTGAAATGAACCTACAAACAAACCAATCTAGTCTCTTTCTCCCCCAGAAGCCCTAAGGGTTTATTCTGTTTTGTTTTATTTTCCACTAGAGGGGAAAGAAGATGTGCATGGGAATCTACAGGAGAAGTTCTCAGAAAACAACATCAAAATCCAACAGAATGGCCATGCACCAGCCAACTCTGGTTCTTTCAGAAGGGAGCCTTTTTTGATGTTGAACATGCTTAGCTCACATGAATGTGAGGTAACTGCTACCTGTGATTAATGCAGAGCTTGAAGTCCTCATTACATTTCAAGTACCTGCCAAGGCATTTTTCCAAGGAAACAAAATACAGAGGAAGGGCATTCAAGAGGGTATCTTGAAAGCAGAGATAGAGAGGCAGCTTGGTACTCAGGTCAGAGGCCAAGACAATCCCACCCCCAAAGGCTATTCTCCCTTGACTCTGAAAACAGTGGTTATGTGTTCACATGGGTCTCTTCCCACCCTCCACCCATACCACTTTTCCCAATAAATGAAAAATATCTTTTATTTCATTTAAATTCCTTTAAATTATAGTAAGGACCTTTGCAATTCTATACGTACCATTTGTAACTTTTTTTTTTTTTCTGTGAATAGCCTGTTCCTGCAGTTTTCTTTTAGGCTGTTTGCCATTTTCCAATTGACTGACAATTAAGTTTACTCATCTTTCATATGTGCTGTCAATATTTTTCCCAGTTTGTGTTTCACTCTCGACTTTGTTTTGATTCCTCCCCCAAGTCAAAACTTAAAATTTTATTTAGTCAAATGTGCCAATCTTTTACTTTAAGGTTTCTTATTTTTATGTCAATAAATAGAAAAGCTTCCTCTACTCCAAATACATTAAAATATTCACCCATATCTCCTACCAGTACTTCTATGGCTCTTTTTTTCTTTCTTTCTTTCTTTTTTTGGTTTAAATCTTTGATCCATCTGGAGTTCATTTTGGTGTGAAGGTTGAGGAAAGTTTCTAGTATTATTTTTTTCCAAATAACAAATCCATTTGGGAAACTCTGTAACTCGGCATTTAGCATAGAAAAATTATATACATGGTTGACACTCAATTTCTGTCTGTTAAATTGAATTATCAGAAGGGTGATGAAGCTACAAAATAGCTATGAAACACACACAACAACACAGCCCCAAAAAAGTGTGTTCATATGTGACATTAGTGTGACATTATTGTATGTTAACGTACGTCTTAATAAGAAAAGTAGACAGGTATGAACCACTACCAATTTGGTGATCACTATGACAACAAGAGTAACAATAATAATAACTACTGTTTATTGAGCACTTATGCTTCACACACTAGAAGTGCTAACAGATTAACTCATTTAATCCTCAAAGCAAGCCTATGAGGAGTTTCTATTCTATCTTAATTTTACAGATGAGAAGACAGAGGCACCAGGAGATAAAGAAACTTGGTCAAGGACCGATGACTAGCAACTGGCAGAGTCGCATTCTGGGACAGAAGCAAAGAGGATCCTGTGGCTTAACAACTATGCTATCTTGTCTCAAAGATCATTGTTGACCACAAAATAGAAACAGCAACAGGGTGTTTGTGCTATTAACATCTAAAAGGTGTGCACATTTATTAGGACGTTTTGTATTCTAATTCTGTATTTCTAATTTGAAAATTGAATAAACATGTCCCTATACCCACCCTCACCCAACTTCCTCCCACCCCCACCAAAACAAAACCTACCTCAGAACTCAATAATGCCTTTGACTGCAATATCTGATAAAGTACCTATGAGGGTCCAACATAAGGTAACTCAAATTTTGACATCTTTCTTAACTAACCCACATTCCTTCACATCTTTTCAGTTCAAAATCCCACCATGAACTGCTATAATTTCCAAAAATGACCAGATCTGAAATATTAATATGACACAGCTGCACTGAATAATTTGGTGTAGCAAAGTCAAAAATCATTTCTCAGCATCTTATACTATAAGTTAGACTTTTAAAGATGTAGATAAGATTATTTAAAATATTAATACTATTAACAATGACAGGTGTCATTTTAATATATTTTTTTTCTTTTTCAGATTCTTTTCCATTATAGGTTATCACAAGATATTGAATATAGTTCCCTGTGCTATACAGTAGGTCATTCTTGTTTATCTATTTTACATATAGTAGTGTAGTATTTGTTAATCTCAAACTCCTAATTTATCCCTCCCCTTCCCTTCCCCTATGGTAACCATAAGTTCATTTTCTATGTCTGTGAGTCTGTTTCTGTTTTGTAAATAAGTTCATGTGTATCATCTTTTTAAATTCCACATATGATATATGATATTCAACGGGTATCATTTTATAATCTAGTTCTTTTTTTGTTTTTAAGTTTTTATTTATTTATTTTGGCTGAATTGGTTCTTTGTTGCTGCACACGGGCTTTCTCTAGTTGCAGCGAGCAGGGGATATCCTTCGTTGCGGTACACAGGCTTCTCGTTGCAGTGGCTTCTCTTGTTGCGGAGGCTTCTCTTGTTGCGGAGCACGGGCTGTAGGCGTGGAGGCTTCAGTAGTTGTGGCTCGTGGGCTCTAGAGCACAGACTCAGTAGTTGTGGCACACGGGCTTAGTTGCTCCGCGGCATGTGGGATCTTCCCAGACGAGGGCTCAAACCCGTGTCCCCTGCATTGGCAGGTGGATTCTTAACCACTGCGCCACCAGGGAAGTCCCATAACTCTAGATTTTATTTAGAAAAATGAATAGAATTTTCAGTTTGATGATGGCAAAGTAAAGGCAGTTTCACTCCCTTCTTCTCTCAAAATTCTAAAGCCACAAAGATGCCAGGAAACACAAACTCCAACTTCAATGAAATGATGTAACTATAATCTAACATTTGAAGATGGAAAGCAGATGCAGGAAACATTTTAGCAGAGTGGAGAAAAGTCAAGCCAATGACTACAAGCAGCAAACCAATTTGCCTCTGTACATGCTTAGGAAGTGGAGACACTGGGTACTGTGAAGATGAAAATAAGGGCAGTTGCTAAAAATGAGGGCATATTTAGGCTCTCGATCATTGGGCTGCAGCTGGTTTTTACTGGCTTGCAAGAGCCAACTCTGCAATGACCTCACACTGGTAGCTTGAAATCAACCATAGTGGGAATATTTACACTACAGGAACTGGCAAATTCTACAAATCAGAATTTTGGTTTGTTCTGATTTTTTCAGAGAGCTAGTTGTTAAACATTTATCAGCACACCATAGCTCCCAAGTCTTAATCTTTACCACCCACTAGAAATCTGAGGTTTTACTCTCCAGAGAAAGTGAACCATGGGGGTTTCAGATTTGGGCACAGCAGTCACAAAAGAGGTCAAGTGAGAGGTACAGTGCTGAAAACAGGGATAATATATGAAAATCTGTGTTTTGTTCAACTCGAGAACATCCACCTTCAGACTGCATTCCCCTGGTAGGACACTGAGCATTCTCTGGAGAAACTAAACTGCCCAAGAGAAAAGATTTATAAATAGTGATACTTTCGGGGAGGGGGGAGGGGTGGTGGGTCTCAATGAAAAATCTAGCTAACATGTCTGATCATCCTACAGTGAATTAGTCCATTCAGACATGCAAAAAGTAAAAATTCTTTTCCCAAGCACCTTTCTCAAGAAGCCACTATAGGATATGTCCCACCAAAACAAAGGAAAAAACCAAGAAAGAAGAGGATGTGGATTTAGGAAATACAGGAGAGAGGCAATGGCACTGCCAGAGTAACAGCTGTGCCTCAGTCCTAGTGAAGACAGTGCATACTGGAGCAGGAGACAGAGGCTCCAAGAAGCAGGAATAGAAAAGGAACTGGTAGGGGCTTCCCTGGTGGCGCAGTGGTTGAGAGTCCGCCTGCCGATGCAGGGGACATGGGTTCGTGCCCCGGTCCAGGAGGATTCCACATGCTGTGGAGCGGCTGGGCCCGTGAGCTATGGCCACTGAGCCTGCACGTCCGGAGCCTGAGCTCTGCAACAGGAGAGGCCACAACAGTGAGAGGCCCACGTACTGCAAAAAAAAAAAAAAAAAAAGGAAGTGGTAAATTATCTGACTGCTTGAGCATGTGGAACACTGTAGTGAGAGATATTTTACAGAACTGTTATAGGATGTTGGAAGAAATAGCATTCAAAGAAAATTAAACAAAGGGAAAAAAATGAGGCAATTATTTATTCCAGGTAAAAATGACAACAAAAATAAGAAATGCAGTCACACTGTGGATTACTCCGCTGTGGAAAGCACTCACATAGACATAATAAGATATTGGGAAAAGATTAACCAAACATTTAAACATAATAAATTATATAGGGAAGAAGTAAAATTTTTGATTTTGCTACATAGACCAAATTATTCAGTTCAGCTTTGTAGTATACTCATTTCAGATCAGGGCATGCTTAGAAATTATCTGTTCATGATGGGATTTTGAACTTAAAGGAAGAGGAGGTATAAGTAAGTGAAGATCCTAATATACCCTAATAGGAATTAAACTGATTAATCAAGAAGCATATTCTTTTCAAGTAAGGAAGTAAATACTAGAACAAATAGGTAAAAACATTGAAGTGGTTCGTCTAGTAAGTGGAACAAGGCAGTAGGAGAAGAAAAGAATATTGGGGGGTTTTAAGTCTGCTTTACAGAAGTATTTGACTTAATCATTTTCATGAAATACTTTCATCATAATTGTTTTGATTTACTTAGTTTAGATACAGAGAAAAATAAAATAGTTTGTAAGTTATAGGCAACCCCAGAGAATGTGGAAATTATTCTGATATTCTAATAATAAAGGGATTCCCACATTGTAGCAACAGAAAAATTTTTTCCAAATCAAGAAAGATCTGGTTAAAACATCTTGCAATAAAATATGTGAGTATCCATCACCAAGTACGATTATCAAACTTATCCATCACCAAGTACGATTATCAAAGTCTTAGTTATGGGCCATTAAACAAGAGAACCTGTGATGAACCCATGCCAAGGATAAACCAGGACAGATTTATCTTCTGACCTTATCTTTTGGGGGATGCCAGAACCTTTACTGGGGCCACCATACTTACTCATCAGATGTTCACAATAGATAATTCATTCATCCTTTGTGTATTTCTAATTTCATTTTCTAAAGAAGATGAAGAAGAAAAACCTTTTCTTTTCATAGTTCTCTTCACAGTTTTATTTTCTGCTTTGAAACACTGATCTAACTGCTAGAAAAGAAAACTGATTTCATAATTAGAGGAAATTACTGAGGGGGGTGGTTTAGAGTGGTAAGAACAAGAACTGAAAAACTTAGTGGTAAGGAAGAAATAAATCATTCTTTTTGGAAGTCTGACGGGGAAAAGACTGAGAAATTCAACTACTTCAGTGGTAGCAAGGGTCATGGGAGAATGAATTTTTCAGATAGGGGAAATCTGGATTGTTCAAAGGCAAAGGGAAACGATGCAATTAAATTTTTTTAAAAAGGTTAAAGGTTAGATGGTGGTGTGAAGGGAAACTAAAGATGGAAATGGATGAATTGAGAAGCAAAAATGGAGGAGTTTACTTTCAACCAGGAAGCCCTTCCCTATGAAATTCAAAGAAAGATGATATCTAGAAACATGTTTCTGAGGTAAACAGAAGGGAATATGAGGGTTATTTCCTGGCTGGCCTTAGTTTTCAAGTGAAGGAAAGGCCCAGTCATCTCCTTAAGGGGAAATTAGGAATGCGAATTTACAGGAGTGGAAGGAATTAAGAACAGTAATTCTCTTAGAGTGAACCACCAGGAGTCCCTAAAGACCATTCCCTGGACCAGAGGAAGGCTGATCTCACCAAGACTCACCCAGGGAGGCAGTCAAACAGAAAGACTCCCCAGCCCCATCCTCAGGAGCATTCAACAGGTCCAGGATGAAACTGGGGGATCACTTTTTAACAGGGTCCCCAGGAGATCTCTATGAGTAGCTAAATCTGGAAGCCACTGGATAGGGATCCCCGAGGTACGAATAAAAGAATTCCAAACAGTATTAAAGGCACTCGTAGAGGCAAAATGTAAAACTTTGCCATGAGGCATATCTATGAGGTTTTGTTATTTTCTCACAACAATGGAAGAAACAGAGAAAGTAGAATTATGAGGGCTAATAATCCACACAGTAACTGGGAATTACAGTGGCATTGAGTTGTGACCAAATCTCACCTCTGATTCCATAGTAAAAAAAAATGACTAAAATCAAAACAAAAAACCTCATTTCTCATTCTTTTCCATTCAATCCATTTTTAACCAAAAGCAGCTCCTGTCACTGAGAAAATCATTACCTCAGTCCATATGGGCACTTGTGTCCCAGGTCAGTCATTAGTTTGAATAAAAGGAAAACATATGATTTGGTTTTGCTTTTGGGTACTTTGCTAGTGAACTTCTTAGGGCTGAATTCTTAAGTGTTTTAAAATAAAATATCTAAATTTACTGGTATATTTAAGTCCAGTTTAATCTCAGCCCTTTGAATTCCTGTAGAGCTTTCAGCAAGACATGGGTACCATACAACTTTAGAAAGTGATTACTTACTGCAGAGGTGTAATCATAGTTTTGTTTTAAGATAAAAGCTCACGTCATCAGATCTCTGTGTCAGAAATCAACAGAGAGAAAGGACAAATAAAAATTAACTACTCTCCTGGAACTGTATACTTTTATAGTTTAAATGATGCTTTTTCTGATGTTGAATACCCCTTCCAAATCGCCTGATTAAAGCTACATAATTCAGTCAAAATGAAATCATACTATTTAAAAATAACTTTCTGAAAAAAATGAAACCAAAAATAGTATTAAGGCACAATGGGAAAGACAGTGTGTCCGTGTGTAACATAGCACAGTAGAAATGGTCTTTTGTAATTGAAACAATAGTACTGTTTCCTCAACCAAGTGCAGCCTTTTTTAAGCCCAGAGAGTGAAGAAATATACATATAATTAATTTAAGCAAATTACAAGGGCAGCTGATCCATGCCTTTATAAAATAATCTGTGTCACAGTACTGCATTCTAGGAAGCAGCCAGCTGTCATACAGCCTTAATGAAAAATGCCAGATAAGTTGCTTTACTTCAAAACACAGAAATTGGCCTGATTAAATCAATGAGTTTCTATCATATATTTATATCATCTGGAAAGGAAAATCTAGCCTCCTTTTTTTTTTTTCTAGCTTCCTTCTGAGGGCTGAAAAACATCATTTCTTTCATCAAGAAATTTCACTAAAAGTTATGACATTTTAGTTAATCATTTTAATGTCAGTTTCTTCGCTTCATTTACTTTCTGAGTGATATGCCCTAGTTCCTTTGATTTACCTCCATTAAGCAGAGAAAAAAAACTGTAAGTCACAAGCAAACTAATATCAAAACCCATCCTTGATGTTTGAAACTATACCACCTTAGAAGTATATAGCTCTTTGTTTAGACCTGAATTGTTCTTTGTTAGATATACATCTTTCATAGAAAGAAGCTGTATTTCTTAACAAATTTCCAAAGAAAAAACTGAGAGAAAAGTAAGAAATATGCTTTCTCTTATACAGTTAAACATATTTTAGGACAGCAATGATCAAACCTGGGTACACATTTAAATCATCTGGGAGCCTTTGGAAACTAACAATACCGCATTCTACATAGATGAAATCAAACTTCTGAGGGTGATGCCTAAGCATTGGTGTTTTCTCCTTTTTCTTAAGCTTGCCTGGTGATTCTAATGCAGCCAGGTTTGAGAATCCTAAGTAGGGCACTGACTCACATTCGGGTGAATGTTGGTATCTCTTGAGGGTGGAGGTTAAAAACATTGATCCTTTGGTCCTGTTGTGGCTAAGTTGCCCCCCAAACCCCCACCATATTCATATGTTTAAGTCCTACATCTAGTACCTCAGAATGTGACTGTACTTGGCAATGGGTTCTCGAAAGAGGTCAAGTGAAGTTATTAGGATGGGCCCCCATCCTTATAAGAATAGGAGTCCTTACAAGAAGGGGAGATTAGGACACAAACAGGTACAGAGGAAAGACCATGTGGAACAACAGGGAGCAAAGAACCACCATCCACAAGCCAAGAAGAGAGGCCTCAGAAGAAACCAATGCTGCAGACGCCTTGATCTCAGACTTCTAGCCTTCAGAATGGTGAGAAAATAAATCATAGTAAATAAATAAATGATCATGAGTCACCCAGACTGTGGTACTCTGTTATGGCAGCCCTAGCAAACGAATGCAGGTCTTATCCCCAGAATTCTGATTTTTACAGACATGGCTGCAGCTGGAATCCTCAGGTGACTTTAACGTGTGTTCAGGATTAAGAGCCACTGCTTTAGGTATCGCGAAGTCTGATTTCACCTGTTTTCTGCCTTATGTTAACTTGAGAGCAGCTAGTTACACTGTGTAACATCCCCCTACTGAAGCCATCAAATGAATATTACTCGGCCAGAAAAAGGAACGAAATTGAGTCACTTGTTGAGACGTGGATGGATCTAGAGACTGTCATACAGAGTGAAGTAAGTCAGAAAGAGAAAAACAAATATCGTGTATTAACGCATGTGTGTGGAACCTAGAAAAATGGTACAGATGAACCAGTTTGCAGGGCAGAAGTTGAGACACAGATGTAGACAACAAACGTATGGACACCAAGGGGGGAAAACCGGGGTGGGGTGGAGATGGTGCTGTGCTGAATTGGGCGATAGGGATTGACATGTATACGCTGATGTGTATAAAATGGATGACTAATAAGAACCTGCAGTATAAAAAAACAAACAAACCAAAAAAACAACTAATACTAAACTTTCTTTGGGTTATTTGTATGGAAATATGTTAATATAAATGTTTCAGACATTACATGAAATTTCTAAAAATCTTATATGTTCTGGTATAATGTCTTAAGTCATAATTCTAGTTATTACTTTAAAATGTATATATCATAAACAACTAAATTTCCTTGTCAATTGATTATGAACTTTCATCAAATCTTTAACCGTGGTCATTTTTAAGTCTTTTGTCATTTACAGACAGTTCTGGGTGGACTCTGATGCCTTTGCAAAAATTTCCTATAAAAGGGTTTCATCTTCAAGGAATTCATGGAAAAGACTGACAAGTACAGGTTTCTGGGAACTGACTATACTGCTGAACTGAGTGAATAAGCATTTTCAGAACTCTAATGGAAAACCGATGAATTCATAAAAGTGCTAACGAAAGATCAAGATGAAAAAAAAATTAATTACATGGGACTGAGTGAACTCATGAGGATGATTGTAATTTTTGTGACTTTCTGTTTGAATAATAAAAAAAAAGGCTTAAATGGATATAACCGAGAAGTTGGATAGAAAATTGTTTTTCATTTTATTGAGTATTTTGCTCCACCTAGTGAAGAATTCCCACAAAAAAAGGGTGCCATTAGTGCTGTCTCACCTCCATTCCCACCCCCATCAGTGGAAGGTATTATTTTTTCTTATGATAGTGATATATTTGTTTCATATCATTCACAAATCTAGTTTTCAAACGTTCTTATTTCTATTTCTCTATCTTTTCACTCTTAATAATGCCATTTTTATCTCTACATAATTGAAAATTTTACATAATTATTGCAAAATATGGATTTTAATAGGTTCAATGTTAATTTGGAGTGCAACAGCTATATGTTTTATTTCTTTCCCCCTACAAGTGGTCTCGTGGGCTTTTGAGTCACACAAACCTCAGATCCAATCAGTTCTACTACCAAATAGCTGTGTAACCTTCAGGAAGTTATATAAACTCTCCAAGCTTCTAGGCAGTCCTCTTTAAGGACTGGGTATGTGTTCACCTGGCCCTTAACCCTCTACTCACTGGTGGAAGAGAGTAACAAGTGGAGTTTAGGGCCCAAAATAGAAATCATGTTTTGAGGATATTAGAATAGCCCAAGCAGCTGAAGACACTTGCCTAGCTTAGATATTACTTGAGAGAGAATTAAATGTCTTTTTTGTCTGAAACACATTATTTCAGGGATACTAGATTACAGCAGCATAGCTTGTTCCATAGTCTAACCATTGTATGGAAAAGAGCTTGAAGAAAGGAAAATGTGGAGGTTATGAGATCAATTAGAAGGTCAAACTGAAGACATCCAGGTGTAGAAGTTGGTGGCTTGGACTAACACAGTGGCAGTGAAGGTGGACTTGGGAAGTTGGTGGAGCAAAGGTACACTTGGAAGTACAATCAACACAGACTGATGATGCACTGAATGTAGAGAGATGTGTCAAAGATAGATTCCAAGGTCCTAAGAAGACAGAGGCATTTATTTACTCATGAAGACTAGAAGAGAAGCATATTTCTAGGGGAAGATCAAGAAATTTAACCATGTAAAACTTGAGATGTCTGTGAGACACAGACTTGGAGCTGTCATATCAGAGTTGAAGGTGAAAATCTGAAATTTAAACAAGTCTGTTCCAAAGGTAATTTGGGAGTAACTTCTCTATTCATCACCAGCCGTGGGGATCATTGCCTGACCCATCCCAACTACAAAGCGCAAAGTAAGCCCAGGTGCCAGATACCATCTTAACTGGTTAGAGAACAGTATGGAGTCCTAAGTCAGTCATTCCTCTACATGGAAAATTCATAATTCTTTTGACCTTCCCCTCAGCCTTTCTCTTTGGGATTAATGAATTCAAGCTCTTTAATCCTTATATCAAACATCTGATTGATTTCTATTTAACCTTTCATTGTAACTGTGTGTAGTTTGTGTTTTCAAAATTCTATATCTAACATTTATTTCTAAAGTGTCTTTGTCCAAACAATCTCTACAATATTGAGAAGCCAGTATGGCAGAGAACATCATGGGTACTTGGGACCACATGTAATCGATAGAAGTAGCTGCTGAGAGAGGTGAGACAAAGAGAGAAATGGACCTTAGAAAATTTTATCCGGAGGTCAGAATTCAAACTTATGCCTCTCTTACCTGAATATACTCATCCAAATAGTATTAAACATTCTAATAATGCTTTTCAATATGAGAGAAAAAGAGAGAGAAACATCCTGACTTGATTGCTATGGTTATGGGGAAGGCATTGTGAATGTGGATATGCTGCCTTCACAAAGTCAAAGGTATGAACAGTAATCTCCTTCTCGTCTCTAATGAACACTCCCTCACTACAGCACATTTATAAACTTCCATGAACTCAGTGAAAGTCGGTTTGGGGATACATTAGGCACTTTATCATATTATCCCTTGCTCATACTACTTTTAAAAGAGCTGAAGAAAGAAATCCCTTCCTATCCATTTACAACCTAGAAAGGATCCTAACAAAAGAAAAAAACACTTGCTGGCAAACCAACATGTTTCCTGAGATAAGAGAAGGGACCATAAACACATTCATTTTAAAGTACTCATTTTTTAACTATAGCTGCTAATATTGAATGACAGTTGCCATAAATTCTAATTGGATGAGGTGCATTAGAGTTAAGTGTATCAAGCCAAAATGCGCTTATATCTATCTGCCTTACAGATTTCTGGAAGCATCTCACAGCGTGTATCTCTGCAGCTATAACCATTTCTAACCTAGCTTCCTTTTCCAGGAAGTCTATTTTAGGCTCAGAAATTTAAATACTGTATCAAAAAAAAAAAGAAGAGGAAGAAAAGCATAAGGACTTCAAAAAATCATTATATAATGTAGGCCATAGTTCAGGACAATATATAAAATAAAGAACTTTCCTCCCACTCTTGTCCAAGATACACCTTGATCTCAAGTCACTCAACAGGCCCAGTGCCATTGACTTCCACAGTCATTATCCATAATGATGATGATGAACCAGAATAAATAGCCAATTTACCAACTACTACTCTCATTGTGTCCAAATATCACAGCCTTTTCCTCAACCAGTCTTTCTAGATTTGCGATTAATCTTTTTCATTTCCTTTCTACCTGCTATGAAGGAATTAATATATAGAAATGACACAAATATCAGATAAGAGGCAGAAAGAAAAGGAGGAGAAAAAGAGGGCAACTTAGGCAATTCTCCAACTAGATAATGAGCTCCTGAATAAGTAAGAATCGGCTAAGAAATGGTGCCCACCCCACTCATTGAAATTTTTACAAGTTCTCTTTCCATAGCCTTACATCAAGGGCAAGCCTTTAGAAAAGCAGAGAGCCAGTAACTGCTCCTCTCACACACGCTTTGTTTCTAGGAGCAGGTACTTTAAAATATTTCCTTTATTAGTTTCTTACTTTTTATAGATTGACCCTAAGCCTCACCAAAAGAGAAGAAAACAAGGCCCAAACCAGCAGACCTGACCAAATCAGGATGTCTTCCCTATTAGATGTGATCTCCCTTTCCTTTCAGCACTTACTGTGTAATGCTTAAAATGCTATCTTCTATTTCTTCTCCATTCTGAACCCCAAGTCCCCCTGACTTTAATGTTAACTCAAGGCCACAGTCCTTGCCTCACCTTGAACCCCTCCAACACCTGCAGAGTGTCTTACTAATAGTAGATGACTAAGGAATGGCTCTTGAATTAAACGAAATTGAAATCATCTTTCTATACACACACACACACACACACACACACACACACGATCTTGAGTTCTCAAGAAAGCACAAGTCTGTGGAAATGGGAAATAACTGTTTCCAGTGCAGTAAAGAGGTGTTTTAGGATGGCAATTCCTCAGCCATCACAAGCTGAAGAAAAAACCCAAGTTCCCAACACAACCTCCTTCCACAGGATCAGCACAGAAACTAGCCCCATCTCATGTCAGGCGGTGACTGTGGAATGGATAACCAAGTAGCAGAGGGCTCTGCAGTATTAGTAGCAATGGCCAAACAGAGAAACTGTGGGAAGGACCAGCAAAGCCTAAAACAGAGAAACTGGTCATTCTTTGGGTCTTTCAGTGACACCATGTCTTACTCATTCACCACTCTAGAGAATTTCTTCTAAAATAGCCCGGTGCTGATCCATGAAGAATATTTGATGGTCCAACCTAAACAAAACCGGGAATACACATAAATAGTGTGTAGAATGACCACAGCCCTCCAGTTTAGTAACCTCCCAAAACACCTGTAGCCTCTCCATTTCGCCTTTCATGTTCAACTGATCTTGTAGTAATAAAAACATTCAAGAAAGAGTTTTATCATAGTCCTTTATGCTTCACACTGAATTTAAACCTGGGAATAAGGGCTCTGTCCCATGGTAAAAAGATTGGTTGGTCCGTGGGTTGGTAGATTGGTTGAAGAAGGGCACAAGGTCCATCCTAATGTCCCTGAAATCATTCTCAGAAAAGCCGTCTCTAGATAGGAAGGCAGAAACCCCATCAAGTCCACTTGTGTAAAGGTACTGGTAACTTCTGCATGGAAGAGAAAAGAATGGGCAGAATTTGGATGAAGAAATTAGTAACTTAAAGATCAGCCATATAATTTGCTGTTACAGCAATAGCTGAGTTGCATGTGATTCTAGTCCAGTTCAATGACTTTATCCTCTTTAAAAAAAAAATGAAATATCCTCAGAGTAGTATAAATTACAGCACCAATTCCAGACCACTGCTCTGAGGTGGGTGAGGCAACAGGAAAGTGTATAATGAAAATGACTTCCATCAGCCTGATTTAAACACTTTTATAGGGACAAAGCGATCCCGGGCTTGGCTGCCGGCAATAGACACCGCGTAGGTTATGTCTTCCCGTCTGAGATACCTCCCACTTTCCTTTCCCTGTCAAGGTGGCCCTTATTTTCACTCCAGCTGGAATTTACCCGTGAGAAGTTTAAGACAGTGAACATAGAATGTGACTTGGCCCAAACCCCTCACTTACCTTCCCTGCCATCCTCCAGCCAAACTGTCCCTCACAACTCTGCTGTCCACAAGCCCTGATCACTCAGAGATTTGATACAGAATGAAGCATGAGTATCATAAAGAATAACTTCTACATCATTCACTAAAACACTTTTATAGAAAAGGAGATAACAGAAGATACAATAAACCAAATACACCCTTTCCAGACAGAAAGAAAAACTTTAAAAAAAAAAAACACTTTGTCCATCTTTCTCCTTATGTAAGAACTTCTGTGAATTACAAATGCAATTAATAAAACTGCACACATGCCCCCTCAAGATTTGTCCTAGCAGTTGCAAAATGGTTCTCTGAAAACTCTGGAGGCAGATGACCTACTGGATTACAAAGTCCCTTTCACTGTTCATACTTTGTAGCTCAGCAGGCCTGACCACTGATAAAAGCAGAGGTTTGATACAAATCAATAAACTGGAGATCTAAGAGCATACATCACTTTTCCTAAACTTACAAGGAAATGAATAGTATCAAAGAATAAGGCACAGTAGAAAAATGAGGTCTCTTTACGCAATAAACTATTAAGAAGAAAAATAAATATCCAGTTATTGCATTTTATTTTTAACCCCTTAATTTTCACATATTCAAAGTCATCAAATATGAAATAACCCAAACATCTTTCTCTCAAGATACTGCACCAAATAATTCAACTGCAAAACATCTGAGGTTGAGTTCAGTCACATCATTTGCATGTATTCTATTTTGTGAAGAGCAGATCTGATGGAGTCGTGTTTCTAACGACCAAAATAGTATGTTTTCTTGAAGCAATGTAGTAATTGGAGATTCTCCTTAACTGATATTTTCAAAAGCACCTCTTTAAAATGGGAGGTTGAGATATATGGTAAGTATTATATGCTAAAAGGTCACTATCTTCTCTTATAAAAGTATGATCAGGTTAAAAGATGGCACATAGTCCATTTCAAACCACATTAATTACTTTTCGATTGTTCACTTATACACAGCAGTTGTAATGGATTTTTCCTTAATCTAGAAGTCTTATGACTAGTAGTCATTTGCACAAATTACTGCACACTCTTCCATGAAGATTCACCCCATGGGAATGGCTTCCTCTTCTCTCACTCAGTGACACATGTGTGCATTACAGGAGAAAAAAATGCAATAGGACAATTTTAGGCAACAAATTTGATTAAATAAATGGATTGGTATTAAGTATATTGTTTTCTCTTTTTTTCCATTATTCTACAACCTCACACTGATAGAGAAAGGATAAGGGATCATACAAGTCGAAGAATGAGAAACAAAGATAGAAGAGGCACAAGTACAAAGTCTTCTGTATCACTCACTTTGCTGGTTACCTAGCACTGTTTTTATCTTTTTCATGGTTATTCATGAGAATTCACATCTGCCCAGAATCTGAATGCATAGCATTCCTGTCCTCTAACCTAGGTCAAAATATATAAAATACACAGCTTTCAATTATTCCTATAAAATATCCTTTAATCACTCACATCCCTTCTACCTAACCTCCTGAAGCTCCTGAAAGCTGAAAAGACAAGGGAAAGGAATTTTGCTGAGGATCCCAGTGAGTCACTTTGAGTCAGAGAAATGGGCCAGGCCACTTCTGCTGGTCTGCTAATAAGAGCTGCAGTCACTTCCAAATGAAGAATGGGAGACTTCTTGGCCACTGAACAAAGAGTGAAAGAGGGGAAGCAGCTTCATTCATAGGTAGAGGAACATACTGCCTCATCACCTAGAAGGCAGAGCTGTTTCCACCTGGAGTGTTTATAAGACTACTAATATAAATGTATAAAACTAATAGGGGCGAGATGTGTATAACAAATATCACTATGGCACAAATGAAGCTAGAAAATGGCTGACCTAGATACCTTTTCTTTAATCATTTATTTATGAACATAATTTAAAAACTAACAACCCAGCTGAAGCATAAACATTAGCGATTACAGGATTTCATTCAGTTATTTGACATATGCCTAATGCTAAAACATTCTCATTTTAGAAAGTTAAAATTAAAGAAAGGTATAAAGAAAAAATTACCAAAGGGAAAAATATCATGCAAACATATTAAGACAGTGATTATTGACATGCTAGTATATTTTCTTCAGATATTTTTCTAGGTATATTTATTTTTACATTGTTATGCCCACATGTGTACATAATTGAGATCCTATTATTTCATTTACAATTGTAGCATCTAAGTTATTAACAACTCTTAATAAATATGTTTGACTGAATTTAATCTTGAAATTAAGCAAAAGTAGGGAAACTCATCAGTAGAGTGACCCATTAGTGATTTAATACCCACAAAAAAAGAAAGTTCAAATATATATTTCCATCATTAACATTTCATCATACTGTCCTCATAAGAACTTTTTAAATTGTGGAATCCAGTGTAATTTAAAAGAGAGAGAGACAGAGAGACAGAGACAGACAGGTCCCTAACCATGTTTAACAGCACTTTCAAAAAATAATCCATTTCAGTAAACTTCAGAGCTAAAAACTGTGCCAGTGACAATAATGTTAGCATGGATTCCATTCACAACGTCTCAAATATTTATCTAAGATATATTTCAAGCATTAGCTAGTACCTATCTTGCTTCTTTAAAAATCTAATGGGGTCAAGAAAGAATTTTTGTATAACTAACTGCCTGGAAGCTCCTAATAGCTCTTCACAGTTAGGACTTACTACCAAATAAACAACATTTGCTTGCTTAATGTCACTGAGTACAGAGCCAAGGAGATTTAACCTTGACAGTTAAGCCATTTATGTTGAGCGATAATGTAAATTAGAAGAAACTGCTTGTCCAAAATGAAGAACTATTATATCACCCTGCATGTTTATCCAGAACACAATAGTTTGAGCAAGGTTAAAGGAAGCACTGACACTTGTATGAAAGGAATGTTCTGAAACTGTATACCTTTATTTGAAATATATGCATGTAATAACTAGATACAAATATAAAGCAATACACCAATTCAAAAATATTTCATAGCCAGTCTCTCGGTTTCTTGGCAGTAGCTGTCTCTTCAGCCTTTTACTTAATTTCCAGGACTTGAATTTACCGCCATGTCCTCTGAAGAAGGGAAGCTCTTTGTGGGAGGGCTCAACCTCAACACTGATGAGCAGGCTCTGCAAGACCACTTCAGCAGCTTCGGACCTATTTCTGAGGTGGTTGTTGTCAAGGACCGGGACACTCAGCGATCCTGGGGTTTTGGCTTCATCACCTTCACCAATCCAGAGCATGCCTCAGATGCCATGAGAGCCATGAATGGAGAGTCTCTGGACGGTCGTCAGATCCGTGTAGACCACACGGGCAAGTCGGCCCGGGGAACAAGAGGGGGTGCCTTTGGGGCCTATGGGTGTGGTCGCAGCTACTCTAGAGGTGGTGGGGACCAGGGCTATGGAAGTGGCAGGTATGATAGCCGACCTGGAGGATATGGATATGGATATGGAAGGTCCAGAGACTATAGCGGCAGAAGCCAGGGTGGTTATGACCGCTACTCAGGAGGAAATTACAGGGATAATTATGACAACTGAGAGGAGTCGTGCACACCTAATGTAGATACACAAGGAATAAAACTTCAGATCCAGGACCATCCCTCCAAATAGCTGTATTTATAAAGATTTTTGGAGCTGCACTGAAACATCTGTTTTAGTTACATCAACTTCTTTTTTTGAGTAGAGCTCCCAAGGTAGCTTGTTAAAGACCTTTCAGAAAGTTCCATGTGTGTTTTTAAATTTTTCTCCCATTTAAAGACAAATTCTGAGACATTTGTGGAGTCTGGATATTTTTTCCTTTTTTTACCAGTTTTTTAGTTCAGGCTCTCAGGAATGTTGGTTCTGGCAAAATATGTTTGGCCAGACTGATTTTTTTAAATAATGTGCATCTAGGAACATTTTAAACACCGGTACACAATGTTTAATTATGATTAGGAAGCAATTTCTGACTGTAACTATAAGAAATGAAGAACATGATCACTTAGAGGTGTTTTTTACTCCAGATCTCTGCCTTGATTATATAGAAGTTTCTTAAAAATATTTGTGTGTCATTTTTTTTTTAATACTGGAAGAAAAAAATATTCTGTTGTGTTTCATGTAGCGTTTAGGATGTCTTTCACCAAGTTGGTTAAAAAGATGAAAACAAAACAAACAAACAAAAATATACCATCAAATTTCAATAACAATGACCTTTGTTTTCAAGTTTAAGTTTAATAGTTTGTGCATTTTTCAAAACAAAAAAATAGGTCTTTCTTTTTGCTTTTCCTAAAAGAGAAAAAAAAATACTACACCCTATTTGTTTATCAATTTTCACATGCACTTGCCATAAATTCACTAATGCTAAGTATAAGTATCTGTTTGGATTATTCCCAAAAACTGCATAATCTTAAAATTTTCCATAATGCACACATATGTTGATGCTCAAATTATTTCATCTTAGGAATGGAACCACACCATTTAACCCCTGGGAAAAATGTTAAAATCTCACCCACACATTTGAATCAGAAGTCTGACCCATGAAGAAAGATGTCTACTAAGAATCCCTCTTCCCAAATAGTCCTTCCTAATGAGCCAGAGAAGTTGCTAAATCTGGAAAACAGTGTAGCTATATCTCCAGAATTTTTGTAAAGATGCCTTCTAAGTTGACTTATATAATACCTGGCTATTTGCCTTGAAAAAGCTAATTCTGTTTATTACAATGCTTCTCTGGGCTTTCTGTCTTTCTTCTTTGTATACTACCATTAGCAAAAGGCAGAAGGTAACCCTCTGAATGAGAATGTGAGAACATACCAGCCAAATTAATACTTGAACTATCAAAGGCAAGAGACACAGAAGAGGGTGAATACAGTAAGGAGGTGCTCACTGCCAGCACCAAGATGAGTTTAGGAGATGAATGGAGATGGAATTAAATAACATTGATTTACATAGTGAGAAAGTCATTCCCTTTTTGGTTCAGTTCTGATTGCAACATAGAGAACATCTAAGTTTGGTGCTAGTTTTTAACACCACTCTAACAGTAAGCTGTGGTAGATTAAAGATGACCACAAATTCTTTGCCATTCTATCCTTGTATCTGTACTAGAGTTAGTGACTTCTTAACCAATAGAATGTGACTAAGATATTATGAGACTTCAGAGGCTAGGCCATAAGAATCCCAGTAGGGTCCACCAAGACCTCTTTGAACAATTACTCTTAGATCCCAGCTGCTATATGTGAGAAGGACAAGCCACATGAAGAAGCGATGTGTAGGCCCTACAGTACAATCCTAAGGGAAGTCTCAGCAAACCGCCAGCATCTATTGCCCAACCAGAGAGAGTCATCACAATGCAGTGGTTAAGAATCCACCTGCCAATGCAGGGGACACAGGTTCAATCCCTGGTCCAGGAAGATCCCACATGCCGTGGAGCAACAAAGCCCGTGTGCCACAACTATTGAGCCTGCACTCTAGAGCCCACGAGCCACAACTACTGAGCCTGCATGCCACAACTGAAGTCTGTGCACCTAGAGGCCGTGCCCCACAACAAGAGAAGCCACCATAATGAGAAGCCTGTGAGCCGCGACGAAGAGTAGCCCCTGCTCGCCACAGCTAGAGAAAACCTGCGTGCAGCAACGAAGACCCAACGCAGCCATAGATAAATAAATAAATAAGAAAGCCATCATGACATCCAGCCCAGCTGAGCCTTCAGATGACTCCTGCTCCAGCTGCTAACTGCAACCACATGAGAGACCCCAACTGAGAACAACCAGATGACCCAAGTCAATCCACAGAAATGTGAGAAATAGTCGTAAAATGTCATTTTAAGCCCCAAATCTGGGTGGTTTGTTTTGCAGCAACTGATAACCAGAACACTTCCTGCTCTCCCTTTGCAAGATAAAGAGAATAGGCTCAGGTTCAGCAAGTACAGAGGCCAATAGTAGAAAGTACAAAAAGACTGTTTTCTTTTCATCTTATTTATGTTTGTGGCAATTGATAGTGAGGTTTTTATTGACGGTAATGATTAGAAAGAGAAATGTCATATGAATATATTTAGGGTGACAAATGTTTAAAATATCAAGGAAATTATCATTTGAGTTTGAAAGCTTATAACAAAAAATGTGATTGTGAATGGCTGACATTTGGAAAACACTGCATAAAGAGGAGAATGTTAACATGGAGAGGTTCTAAAAGGACAGACTGGGATCAGGAAACAGAAATCTGTTATTTTGCTTAGGAGAGGTAAAACGGCATTGGAAAATCAAGAAGTAGGTTCAGTCCATACTTGACATGTTCTCATGTTCTCTGTTCAGATGTCACCATATATTCCTGAGTTTCCATTGTAGGATCTGATGGCAACCCTGACCTCTCCCACAGGGGTTGTGTGGAGGCTCTGTAGCATTGCTGTCCTGATACTGTTCACTCCATATACTCTTTTTTTTTTTTTTTTTTTTTTTTATGCGGTACGCGGGCCTCTCACTGCTGTGGCCTCTCCCGTTGTGCAGCACAGGCTCCAGACGCGCAGGCTCAGTGGCCATGGCTCACGGGCCCAGCCGCTTTGCGGCATGTGGGATCTTCCCGGACCGGGGCACGAACCCGTGTCCCCTGCATCGGCAGGCGGACTCTCAACCACTGCACCACCAGGGAAGCCCTCCATGTACTCTTTAGAGGTTAAAAGAAATCACCAAGAGCCCACTGAAGTTTGACAAGTTATTTGCTGACATGCTGTGAACAGGAAGTTCACACATGTTGTAAAGCAGCAAATAAGCATTCATAAAGATGAGAGAGAAAGCAAAGACAAACCAAAAACCATTAACAGGCAGACAGCATAGTTTGAATACAATGACAGGTACCCTTCAAATTAAGATTGAATTTGATTCAGAATGTGTTTGGAATACAGAAGAAAAAAAGATAAATGTGCTATGAAATAAGTGACTTTATATGTGATACTCAGGGGCATTTGAAAGTGAGTAGAAAAATCAGGCCACTGGTCATAAGAGAGATCAAAATGAGAAGAGGCTAATGACAAAGGTAAGGGAAGTGTTTGGTAGGAGGTTCTGCAGGCACAGAGGAGGTCTCAGTGAGTGAGTGAGCGAGTAAATAGGTGAGTAAATGGAAACAATTGTAATTTAAGTACAACCAGTAGACCATTAACATTCGTGATGGATGTCCTCGGGCTTCTGTAATTACAAAAACAGCATATGATTTCCTCTATAAAATACACACATGAGAAGATATGGGTATAGACTTTCTCCTTGACTGTGAATGGCTCCAACAAACCAGCCTTGCATTCTCAAAGTCATATTTATGATTTGACAGAATTATAAAGCACTGCATTGCAGAGCTTAAGGTCCATTCCCAAATACTGGAAACTGAAAATGTTAAATTTGGGAAAGCTTAAGAGTCTACTTGTAGAAATTAGAACATTCCCTAACACCGTACACAAAAATAAACTCAAAATGGATTAAAGACCTAAATGTAAGGCCAGACACTATCAAACTCTGAGAGGGAAACATAGGCAGAACATACTATGACAAAAATCACAGCAAGATCCTTTTTGACCCACCTCCTAGGGAAATGGAAATAAAAACAAAAAGAAACAAATGGGACCTAATGAAACTTAAAAGCCTTTGCACAGCAAAGGAAACCATAAACAAGATGAAAAGATAACCCTCAGAATGGGAGAAAATATTTGCAAATGGAGCAACTGGCAAAGGATTAATCTCCAAAATTTATAAGCAGCTCATGCAGCTCAATATCAAAAAAACAAACAACCCAATTCAAAAATGGGCAGAGGACCTAAATAGACATTTCTCCAAAGAAGATACACAGATTGCCACCACACACATGAAAGAATGCTCAACATCATTAATCATTAGAGAAATTCAAATCAAAACTACAATGAGATATCATCTCACACCGGTCAGAATGGCCATCATCAAAAAATCTACAAACAATAAATGCTGGAGAGGGTGTGGAGAAAAGGGAACCCTCTTGCACCATTGGTGGGAATGTAAATTGATACAGCCACTATGGAGAACAGTATGGAGGTTCCTTAAAAAACTAAAAATAGAACTACCATACAACCCAGCAATCCCACTACTGGGCATATACCCTAAGAAAACCATAATTCAAAAAGAGTCATGTACCAAAATGTTCATTGCAGCTCTATTTACAATAGCCAGGACATGGAAGCAGTCTAAGTGTCCATCAACAGATGAATGGATAAAGAAGATGTGGCACATATATACAATGGAATATTACTCAGCCATAAAAAGAAAAGAAATTGAGTTATTTGTAGTGAGGTGGATGGACCTAGAGTCTGTCATACAGAGTGAAGTAAGTCAGAAAGAGAAAAACAAATACCATATGCTAACACATATATATGGAATCTAAGAATAAAAAAAAAAAGTTCATGAAGAACCTAGGGGCAAGATGGGAATAAAGACACAGACCTACTAGAGAATGGACTTGAGGATATGGGGAGGGGGAAGGGTAAGCTGTGACAAAGTGAGAGAGTGGCATGGACATATATACACTACCAAACGTAAAACAGATAGCTAGTGGGAAGCAGCCGCATAGCACAGGGAGATCAGCTTGGTGCTTTGTGACCACCTAGAGGGGTGGGATAGGGAGGGTGGGAGGGAGGGAGACGCAAGAGGGAAGAGATATGGGAACATATGTATATGTATAACTGATTCACTTTGTTATAAAGCAGAAACTAACACACCATTATAAAGCAATTATACTCCAATAAAGATGTTAAAAGAAAAAAAAAAAAGTCTACTTGTATTCACTTGGGAAGAAATTTCTTCCCAGAAGCTGAGCATTGATGGCTGATTAAGCAATCCACTGGCTAGAACTGAGCTACCCCACCCAAAATTCAAGCTAACTGATTTTTTTTTAGTCAACTGATTTTTCAGACTTCCTCAACACAGTTTTAGTGTATAAATAAATCCTCCACATCTCTGAAGAATATATTTTATATTTTTTACTTTATCACCCAAATAAAAACCAACATTTTTCTAAATACTTAAATGTTTTCAGTGTGGGAAACTGTATGTGCTGTTGATAGTTTCCTAGCCAGTACGTTCATAAATTGGAGATTATTAATAATTATATCACTATTCACAAAAGTCCATCAGGAAAAGTCAAGAGGAATTCTTAATCCTTTGATTGATAAGGCACTTTTTCCATCTTAAAAACAGCCATTTTTTGTTGCATCTCAGGATGGTCTACTCCCCTAATTTATTCAACAAATTGATAGGAAAACCAGAGCTAGAAATCGATATTCCCTTCACTTTATTCTATGTTCAATTCTAGACCATCCCCAATTGTTATGGAAACCCTAATTGTTTAATCCTTCACTATTCAGAATTTTCAGTCAACCACTTAAGTCCTCAGAATATAATGCTTACTTTTCTACTGAAGACCCACAAAATGAGAAAGATATTTGAGCTGCCACCTGCCCCATGCTGACAGGCAGGACAGCCTAATGCTTGAGACCTTGACTGTGGAGTCAGCCTCAGCTCTTTGGACCTTCAGGAAATAGCTTGAGCCCTCCGTGCTTCTGTTTCCTTGTCTGTAAAGTGTTGACAATCACAGTATTGCTCATGGGGTTGTTGTGAAGCTTAAATAGAGTGATATGTGTAAAATACTCTATACAATGCGTGGCAGAGTAAGCACTATATGAATCTTAGCCACTACTATTATTGTTGTTATTAGAATTTACCATAATTAAAATTAGCTCAAATCTAAAGGTGAATCTATCAGAGCTTCCTCCATGGTTAATACCAATGGAAGAGTCACTTGAAAAGACGTTTGTGTATCGTGATATAACTGCTTTCAATTCCCCAGCAATTAAGAATTCATCCATCAACCTGCACTTGATATCTCTATCAGTGCCCAGAACTCTGTATATAGGGGGCTTTCTTAAATCACACAGCCCAAATGCAAAGGGGAAAAAATACAGGAACACAAAATACAGAGATAATAACACAAGATTGCATAGCCGCTAGATTATAAGAACCAACCACAAGATTTGTAGAAATTCTGAGAAAATTCAGTGTGGGCCAGAGAAGTCAGCTGACATTTTGGAAAAGATATACAATTTCTGTTGGACCTTAAGCTCAAAGAAGTGCATTTCATGTGGAGAGACAGTGTGATCAAAGGTAGAGAGGCAGGAACAAAAGTGGAGATGCGTAGAAATTAAGCAACAAAGCAGAGAGATCTTTGAGGGTAAGTACAGATGAGTTTCTCCAAACAGAAGCTAAAAAACTGCTTGTTTATTTATTAAAATTGTATTTATGTTTTCAACTTTTACCAGTTTAATTAAATTACATTGCCTTTATCAGAAGCTTACATCTGTCAGAATTAAATATGAGTACATTTCTGCATGCCAATATTTATAATCAAGGCATACACTCTTACCACAGCTAAAAACTTTTCAGCCCCAAACTTTGAAAAGGACTCCAATTAATACAGGTGCCTCTTATTTTTCTATCCCATAAGTTTTGTGACATTATAAGTAACACTCAGCAAATGATACATGCCTTACGTAATCTGAGTGGCTTACTACTATATTCTGAATATTTGTATCCCCGCAAAATTCGTATGTTGAAAGCTAACACCCAATGTGATGGTATTTGTAGGTGGGGCCTTTAGGAGTCCATTAGGTTATGAACGCAAAGTCCTCATGAATTATTGCCCTTATAAAAGAATCCCCAAAAAGCTCGCTTGCCCCTTTCACCTTGTTGTGAGGTTATAGCAAGAAGATGACCATCTATGAATCAGGAAGTAGGCTTTCACCACACATCAAATCTGCCAGTGCCTTGATCTTGGACTTCCCAGTCACCAAAACTGTGAGAAGTAAATTTCTGTTGTTTATAAGCCACCTGTCTATGGTGTTCTGTTATAGCAGCCCAAATGGATTAAAATACTTGCTATCATTTAATATAAACCAACTTTTCAGAGAAATATAATCACTAGATACTAAAGGCATAAATATACCTTCAATTTCATCTCTATATCCTTTTTCATTGAGCTGGGAAATTAAACTGCTCATAAATCAAAATACAAAGGGCTTATGTGCTTTGGTTTCCAATGAACATCAAACTGGTTTGCAAATAATGCTGGATATTTGTCCACTTTTGGAAAACAGCTGCAATATATTTACAGAAAATATGCCAACTCATTCCATTCTTAGTTTATATATATATATATATATATATATATATATATATATATTTCCCTTCTAGAGGGCAAAAAACCATAACAAGTGTATCTTTTTACACTATACACTGTCCATAATAACTACAATAATTTGGGTATACGTTAAACTATGTGAGCAAACTTAGGTACTTCTACATATTTTATTATACACTGCTCTATTTTGCAAACATTTCATCAACTTCACTTAGTAGAAATATTACAATAAAATGAAGCAACCATTTGGTTAATAATAAAGAAAAGATGAGGATACCATTTCAGGAGCTAGAAAAATAGTAACAATTTCCAATTCCAAGAAAAGAAATCTGTCTTCCTCAAGCGCTCTGTGCTCTGCCTGTCACTGATGTAGCATCTCATACTATAGTGTGGTATCCAGTTTTCTCATGTTTCACAAGCCACTCAACATCAAAAGCACTAGAGAGAAAGATGATACAAGTGAGCATCCCAGGGAGCATTCTGAGACAGTCTATGGAACAGCTGTCCCTATGACACTACCCTGTAGGAATAGCTATACTATTCTGGGCAGCATTGTGCTTAATATATTACGTTCAAAAGTTTAATTTGAGAGACCACTGATAAATTTGAAGTTACAGAACCAAAAAGACAAAAGGATAAACAAGGACCCCGTTGTTACTAACTTTGTGTCGAGGCATGTCGTATATTATCTTAATCAATCATCACAATGACCTTATGACATAGGCATTATTATTATTCTTATTTTACACATGAGGAAATCAAAACATAGAGAAGTTAAGAGGCTTGCCTAAGATCACAAAACTAGGAAATGGTGTAGCCAAGATTCAAACTCAAGCACTCTGACTTAAGATGTTGTGATTTTTCTTCCACTGCCTTAACATCATGAAAATTTATTTCTCATCACACTACAAGTCCAACACAGGTCATGTGGCAAGGGTGGGAAATGGTTCAGCTCTTCATAACCACTCAGAAAATTAGGCATACAGAAGGCATACAGAAGATAGATACATATTTCCTCACTCAGCAAGACAAGAAAAACGAATGTAACAAATCTCACACCAGCTCTTAAAACTTCTTCCAGGAAAAAACATAAGTCATTTCCTCTCCTATTTCATTGGTCATCACAAGTCAGGTGGCTATGCCAAACTTCAAAGGAGGTGAGAAATGCAATCTTACTATGTGCCAGGAAGGCAGAGAGCCAAAATATTTCAGAACAGAACTAATGACAGCCATAACGGAAGTCAATGAATGGGGTTTTCAAAGACAAAAGGAACATTAGAATTGGCAAGAAGGTGGAACTTCCAAGAACAACCTCAATATTTTTTAGTTATGTTGAAAGATCATCATGGCAAATGGTATATGGGATAAATGCCCTAAAGGAAAAAAAATTGTGCTTCAGTAGAAAACTATGTATTGTCTAGAAAACACCCCTCTGAGTTATCTGATTTTGATTCTATGGATGTTATTTTACAACACTCTAAATTGTAGATAACTGACTGCAATGCAAAATAATTTTTGTCTATAGACTTGCAAATTCTGTCTTGTCCAATACAGGTTAAAATGACTTGTCCTGCCCAGAGAATCATCTATTTCTCTAAGGAGCCCTGGCTCCTTTCATTAGAGAGTGGTATTAGAAACCAAGATATGTACAAGAAGTGTGCTTGTTGCTACTAGAATGTCATTGTTTCTAGGTACTCTCAGCTGTCAGAGCAAGGAGATATGTGTGTATACTAACCCATGTATATACACAAATCTATAAATATCTCTATATGTATCCATTTTTATCCATACTAAGCTAAACATGAGTCCATACTGATATCTCCAACTCTAATCCATTACCACATGGATTATTCTAGCCTCCTCCCCTGGCTTATTTGTAAACTCTCACACCTACAGTGGGAAAACTGGCTCCCACCATCTACTACTCACTTATTTAATTGTTCATTTCCAGCTCACATGTATAGCTGCATTAGAATTGTTTACTCATATCCCCATGGAAAACTGAATAATATTTCATTGTATGGATATACCACAGTTTGTTTACCCATTCACGAATTGAAGGACATCTTGGTTGACTCCAGTTTTTGGTGATTGTTAATAAAGCTACCATACACATTCACATTTAAGTTTTTATGTGGTCATAAGTTTTCACATCAATTTGGTAAATGCCCAGGAGTGCAATTGCTGGATTGTATGGTAAGATTATTTTTAGCTTTGTAAGAAACTGCCAGACAGCCTCTCACCAACAATCCATGAGAGTTCCTATTGCTCCACATCCTTGCCAGCGATTAGTATTGTCAGGTTTTTGGGGTTTTTTTTTTTGGATTTTTGCCATTCTAAAAGATGTGCAGTGATATCACATTGTTGTTTTAATTTGAAATTCCCTTATGACATAATTTTGAGCCTCCTTCATATGTTTATTTGTTATCTGTACATCTTCTTTAGTGAGGTGTCTGTTTAGCGATAACTCTTTATCATAAATTATTTTCCTGGGCACTGGGTATCAGAATCCATCCTTGATGTTCCCTTCACTCTAATTTCTGGGCAGCACATGGTATGCAATTTGAGTTGGCTTTCTCTAAAAGCCTGCCCTGTTAACTATTACTACTACATCCTGTCCTCCACACTGCTGTAGCTGGTGATGATAAGACTATGAGGACAATGACCATGATGATCATGTTAATACGCTTTGAGTGCTAACTAGTGCCAGGTACTTGGAGCGCATTGCATGGATTATTTCATTTACCCTTCACAACCCTAAAAGTTAGGTACTATCGGCATCCCTGTTTCATAAATTGGGAAACTGAGACTTTGAGAACATTAAGAAACTTGCCCGTGTTTATAGCTAGTAAGCAACCGAACCACTATTTGAATCCAGGGAGTCCAAAGCCTGTGATTTTAACCACTATGGAATATTCATGCTGCCTAGAAACTAAAGGTTAAAAAGCTAAAAACAATTTATATTCTTTCTCAGTTTTTAAAAATACTTCATATGAGACACCAAATCAGTCATTTTGGGAAACTATGACAAAAATCATCATTACCTATAAAACAGGAATGGAACAACCACTCGTCTCCACAAACAACAGATGAGTAGTCAGAATAATGAAACTTAATGCTGGAAATGTACTGCTACTGAGTAAGATACAGAAGAGGTAAGATACAGAGAGGCACAGTCTTTGCCTCAAGGATGTAATGCTTAGGACAAAGGAAGATTCCAACGTCTCCAAGTCATAGAAATTACATGACCACAAGCAGCACAGAACTGTGCCTATCAGATTCCTCAACGGTAGCAACTAAATCTGCTGTATTGTTTGATGCTACTTTAGCCATTTCTTCCATTGTCCTCTGAAAAATCTTCTGCTAATTCTAGAAATCACTGCGGCTAAGATACCTCAGGAAGTGTCACTGGCAAAATTTTGAATGACCCCTCCATGCCTCCCAGCCTCCCCACCACCACGCCCCACCAGCCACATGAGCTGGAGCTTTAAGATGGAGGGGAAATCACTCCCTTATCAGAAAAAAATGGGGTGTCAGTGCCTCATGGAAGTGAATGCTGCTGGGCTAGAAATCATCATTAGGACACCTGAAATCCTCGCTGAGGATTAGCCAGCCACATCTGTGAGAGGAGCACGTGCTGTTAAGATGCTCTACCTTCCTCTGCTTAAGTCTTAGCACCACTCAACTGGGAACTCCATATCCTGCTGTCACCATGACTTTTTTTCTTTTTAACCTCCTTCTAAAAAGTAAAATGTTAAGTTTGGGAAAAAACTTCCCTTTATCACAGAGTTCCTGGAAAGAATGTCTTCTATTCCATCTCTTTCTTTCACACTTGACACTTAAAATCCCTCCTAAACTCATTCCCCATTTAAATATGGGCAGGAAGTAAGATTTGGACCTCTTGGCTTTCTATAAAATGGGACTGTGTAGTACAAATCCTGCTACTTTATTTTGCATGGTTGATGCTGCCATTACTTCTTCTAATGGATTATCTTTGAGATCAGCTTTAATCATGTGAATCATTATTGCTTCCAAACATAAAAAAAAGAAAGCAGATTATTTGAAGGTTAAACCCCTTCTGAGCTCCAAGTTTATTAATCACTTCAATCTCATTGGGAAGATAGGATTGTTCTTAACCTGAACTGCAAGCTAAGGAATGAGGCCAAAACAAGAATCCAGGATCTTTGGAACTCTAAATGGTATTTTGGCTCCTTGGGAAGAGTTCCATGTCCTTAACAATGTTTTAAACAAATGCTCCCTTATCCCACTCTTAATTCCAACAACATGAGTCATGTTCCAGGTTACTTTAGGAGGAAACAAGTGTTGCTCAGCCACTGTGTTGCTCCCTTCCAGGCACTAGCTGGTCCACTGTTTACTTGCAAGGAACGGTGCCTCCTGGAGTTGGGCAGCCATCACCTTGTGTCGTGACCCCATCTATGCCAGTCATAGTGGGCTGAGAGCAAGAACTGTGTCCTTTCATCTCAGTATCCCCTGCACAGAGTAGGTACTCAATAAACATAGAGTTAACTGACTTAATATATCACCCTGAGACACACAGCGTTCTTATTTGATAAATCTGTTTAACAGTATCTCTTTCATGTGCTGAGGACACGTTTCAACCTAAAAATGTAATACAAAGTAAATAGGACCTATACATTTGCATGAAAATATAAATCAGATATTCACTTTTTTCTTTTTCTTTACATCCCACTTCACAGTGTCTGCAATTTACTCTCAAATGCTTCAACATTATGAATGTATCAATTAATAAGTTAAGCTGAAGGATTTCAGTTACCTTAATCAGGGACTCACCCTCCTGGGATAGTTAGCGAACATTTCATCAGAAAGGCCATACTTAGCTACCACTTGTGTAGCACTATTTATTGTGTGAGGCACTCTTCAAGAGTATTAATATTATTCATGTAATCCTCACAACAACTTTATGATTTAAGTACTATAGTTATCCTCTTTTGCAAATGAAAAGACTGAGTCAGCAAGAATCTGTAACTTGCCGAAAGTCACACGGTTGATTGGTGGCAGAGGTGGGATTCACACTCAAGCAGCTCTGAGCCAGAGTCTGCATCTTGCTGCACAAAGTTTAGAGATTAAACTCTGATTAAACTCTACTCTACTGCAATAGCATGGTATATAATCATTGGGATGCATACATCTCAGAGTTTATACATCCACTGAGTTGGGCCTTCTACCAAGATTATTTACAGTCTGTCCTGTGACAGATCGTGATGGTCACCAAATTTTCTTTCTGTGCTCCTGTATTTTCCAGTCTTTTTATTCTGGTTAGTACAGACATCTTTATTAAACATTTTTGGTCAAAATTTTTCTTCCATTTGATATTATACAGGAATTTGAAGTCTCCTATTATTTGACAACTATCTGATAATGTGGTATACAGTTCCTTTTATCAGGACCTCATCCTCCATATTGTTTAACAATCCTCTGTTGAGTGCATTTATTCAAATGATAAATATTTATTGAACAACTATTATGTAACAACCACTGGGTTCTGTGAAACAGAACAGATAAGAAATTCTTTGAAGAGCTTACATTCTAGTGTGGGGGAACAGACAATAAACATAAAATATAAATAGTGTAATATAAAAGAAAGAAAGAAAGAAAGGAGGAAAGAAAGAAAGAAAGGTCATACTATCAGTGGCTACTACAAATGCTCCAAATCTCTTTATCTCTGATCATAACCAGAGGCTTTACTAATTAGCATAATGAATGTTAGAAATGAGTTTACTAATTAGCATAATGAATGTTAGAAATGAATTTTCATAGTTTTAAATGGCTTGTTAGGGGAAAAGGGCAAGTTAGGGATATGGGATTAAGAGATACAAACTACTATGTATAAAATAGATAAGCAACAAGGATATACAGTATAGCATGGGGAATTATAGCCACTAACTTTCAATAACTTTTAATGGAGTATAATCTGAATCACTATGCTGTAAGCCTGAAACTCATATAGTATTGTAAATCAACTATACTTCACTTTTAAAAAAAAGAAAAAATTACGGCTTATTATTTGGTACAATGGATGTTAAAAATGGACTGTTGTTGGCAAAATTACTGATACTCAAGATACATGAATTGGTTAGAAAATATTACAAGACATTTCCCACCCTAGCATGAAAAGGGCATAGGAACCTAGAAGACCCTTCACCGCCACCCTCCAAGATGGCATTGAAGGCTATGCTAAACAATCCTGAGTCCAGCCATAGGTTTGGAGGATTCTGGGAAAGAGCTAACTGAATCCTGTCCCAAGAATATTGTCTTATCTTGAGGGAATCTGCCATGCCATATGTGGACAAAGCATTTCTTCCCTGGCCACTTGCAGCTTCATTAAGTTTACAGAACAAGTTGTCTAATTAATGTTCATCTTGAAATATCTGAAACATGTCTGTGTGTGTGATGGAATTTGGTCAAGTCTTAATGTCATTGTAACCTGGTAGGGGAGTGTAGTAAAGAAGCTAACCGTTGCCCACCCTAACTACTGGTAACTGTTATCTATCACTAACAGTCCCATATAACACATTGGCTTAGGTCAGTTTGCAACACCCCTATAAACTGGTTGCTGTTTCTTGCTGCTTTTATTTTATTTGCGCTTATGCTAAGAAAGCTTTCACTATGAAGCAGGCTTTTCTACAGCTGAACATATTATTGACAGAACAGAATTAGCAACTTCGTTAAGGTATGCGACTCTTAACTTGGCAAAGTGGCACTTGGGAGTACCACATATGATTAACACATACATGAAAACCTTCCAAGTCTTTTCACATAGGCATTTTTTGCCTGGTAACTAAAAGCCACCTCTGCCTTCAGAAGGAAGGAGTGGGGAACACCCATGAAGTCACAACACAGGGAAAGCTATTTACTTCCTATCCTTTATGCTAAATGCAGTTTCCGCTTTGCTCCCATAATTTTACCTCTTTGTATTTCAGCTTACATTGTTGAATTACAGTTACACTGTTGAAGTCAATGGACCTTTCCCAAACGAAAATCTAAAGGTCTGGCAAAAAAAGAGAAAGATTTTAACATTCCTTGCCTAGTCAGAAAACCGAGTTAATGGTTCACAGTCAGCACCCGCTTCCTCAACCATGACTTTGTGTGATAGCTAAGGCAGTGAATAGCTTCAATATTCCCTGTAGCAGTGTCCAAGGCACCCAATTCAAACCTATTTTTAATGAGACCTAAAGGGTCTGGTATCAGGAAATAACCCTGGACATGTTACGATGTATGAAGTTGTAGCACCTCTCTCCATTTTCTTCAAAAGCATGACTCCAGAGATTGCTATGCATGCAAGGAATGCATTCCACAGGGGCTTGGAATGCTTCTCTGTGTGTTCTGGCAGGGACTAAGGGGCAGCAGATACTGGAGCCTGGGACAAGAAGCACAGGCTATGTTACAGGTCATTGAGCAAATGGCCAATGTTTTACTGAACACCATTTTTGATCTGTTGTTCCAACCAACATTATATTCTAAAAGTGCTCAGGTATGAGACTCAGGTTATATGCATTTCACACAAATTAAATAAGATGCTAGAGAAAGAAGAGAAGGAAAAGAGAGGAATGATTAACAATATTGGGAACTCCCGAATTCTGCCTACCTAATGCTCATGATACCAGCAAGCAATGGATGATCTTCAAAAGGCAAAATATACTGTGCCACGCAGATCTAATTTGTATTAAATCTTTATCATCTCTAAAGGAAACATGATTTTTTTCTATTCCTGAAGAAAATCTGATTTTTGCACATTCTCTCAAAGGTTTCTCTTTTCCAAATTACTAAACTGTTATTAAAGATGAGTAAATCGATATCACAAATACATGCTCCCACTTGGGGCTTTTAAATAAAGTGCATTGTACCCAGAATATCAACTTTCTGGATTAGGATTCATTTTACAATGTGCGCAAGCTTAATTTGTTTTAAATGAACGCCATGTCCATTAATTTTACATCAAAGTGTAAAGCTTTCATTTCCGAATAGTCTTTATTGATTCCAGCTTCCCTCTTACAACTTTTCAGAGCAAAAACAAAGACACAAAGTTATTGAACTTTGAAGTAAGTACCAAATGTAACACGCATTACATTGAACACAAAGTTATTTACTTCTCTAGTAATATACTGCAGGATATTTGAGTTGGGCAGAAGAGAATTAAGAAATTAACTCTTAATTAACCTGGAGTTCAAGTTGAAGAGACTTCAAGGGGGTTTTTCCAAGTTGCTGGGAGAAAAGAAATGTGGTTCAGTATCTGAGGCCTACTGGAACAAAGAGATGAAGACTCTGTTTCCAAGTAATTGCCATCAAGTGGAGAAGAGACGGACATGCAGTGAGAAACAAAATGAAATAAGTTATGCGGTAAGGTTATAAACAAAAACAAAAAAAAAACTGAAAGGGTAAGACAAGGAATAACAGTTTCTGAGGAGTGGTGGAGTAAGTTATGGCCTGGGAAAAGCTTTTGGAGAAGGGAAGTGAGAAATGGAGCTAACTTTTGTTGGGCACCTACTAATTGATGCCTAAGTAGGACAAGATGGTCCACTTAAATCTTAAAATAGCCCTCAGAGGAAGATACGTTTTTACATAGGATGAAGCTGAGGGTTACACAACATAAATGCTTGGAGTCTTTAATTAAAGATCATGCAGCTAGGAAAGAACAGACAGAACGAGATAGAACCCATATGTGAATGGTTCCAAAGTTCATGCTCTTTTGTCTAAAAACACTTGTTTTCCTGAGAAGATTTGCTAACCACTTTATATACATTAACCCGTCTAATCTCATTTAGTCCCCATCTAACACCCTGCGCAATACGCTTATTAACCCCGTTTTACCGATAAGAAAAACAAGTCCAAAGGAGCAAATTAACTTGACCAAAGTTTCATACTTTGAGTGAGGACCAAGATTTAAACATGGTTCTGTCTCACTTGAAGATGAGCTTGAAAGCAGAAGAGAACTGCAAGAGGTGGGGATCGAAAGAAAGGTACAGATAGAGCTCCCTTCTCATTTCCCTGTACTGATGCCTGGAGGCCACAGTATGTGCAAAGCCAGAACTGAAGGTCTACTGGATTTTTCATTTTCCCAAAGAACATTTACTACATCATATGACCCTTATCAAAGGGCAGACAGTATAAACTTTACAAGCTGACTGCTACTAGCACAACTTTTCCCTAGAGAACTCCACTCTCCAAAATTCCAGGCCACCATCCAAAATTCCGAATATCCTCTCAGAGAGCAAACTCTGAGGTAAACAGATCCCAACCTCAGAGAGTAACTGAGGAGCCTCTGGCTATGAGTCAGGAGATTAGGCACTGCCTTGATTCATCTCTGCAAAAGCTGTCTATGGTGCTTCCCAGGGACATGAGTAGGAAGTGGGTCAGGAAGGAATCAGTAACAGCCACCCACAAATGCACATGTAAGCGCTATAAAGGGAGTGACTGAGGATACCTTGGAAAGGTTCTCAGGACACAAAGCCAGTCCTCTATGTTGGAGCAAACCGTGGTTTTTCCGGGTATGAATTTTCAGTGCCCACTGCTGTTCCTTGGCAAAAAAGAACTCGGGAATGAACTTTTAATAGCATTCTCTCAAACCAGAATGGCTGACAAAGGTTTTTCCAGCTATAAATGGAAACTTGTCCTGGCTAGGCCAAGTACCTGAAGGAGACTCTCCAGTTCTTCTCTGACATATGAATGATGATCTAAACAACAAATTCCAAGCTCAAAACAGTTTCCAAGGGAAGAAAAGAGAGATCAGTTAACTAAATGGGTGCATACTTTCTGAAATAGGAGCAATGGGAAATTGCCGCATTAATCTGTGAAGATTAAATCTTCCACCAAAGGAGCAGCAAAAGTCTCACGTTTGGCCTTTTTTGTGTGACGATATTCTTCTATAACTTTACAGACTTTTAAATAATCATTATCTTCACTCTTGAAACAAAGAGGTCAAGTACTTTTCTACAATGAGATAAATTCTTAAGAAAATTATAAGTGATCTTTTATTTAACAAAGTGTAATGTACTTTACATCAATTTTCTATTTTTAAAGCTGATTTTTTAAAATATGACAGAGTATATAAGGAAAGAAAAACATCTATTTCAGAGAATATCACCTCTTCTATACTGCAAACATATAGAGAGTTTTTTTTTAAAGAGTTAATGATATTTAATGTCATTAGATGAAGACATGAGCAGGAAGTGCTTATTCCCTTAATCAAGTTTAATCAACATTTATGTTTTAGATAGCTTGGTAAGAAGATACCTTAGAAAGCATCGGTATTACAAACATGTTAAATGAGGAACTCGTAACCTTGATCCCAAGGAAGAAAATATTTGAGAATAAATTTCTTTTGAGGCATGGAAGAGAAAGTAGACTTGTTATGAATAGCATAGCAAAGGCAGAGAAAGTATCACTGGATAGAACAAAACAGATTCAGGGTCAATATAAGGAAGAACTTTTGAACTATGTCAGCTTTTCCAAGATAGAATGGGTAATTCATTCTCTATTGCTAGAAATATTTAACCAAAAGTCAATAAGCATCTGGCAGGCATTCTTTAATATATCTAGCAATAAAGAATAAATTCCTATTCCAATTTTGGCCAGCTCTAATATTTGAGATGTTCTTTCTTATCTCCAAATGGACGTCCCATGGGTTGCTCAAATTCTCAGTCCAAAACTGAATCATAGTTTCTCTCCTAAGCATCATGCCTATTTTTGCTATCTCAGTAAACGGGACCATCATCCCATCCACTGAACAAGTCCAAAACCTAGGCAACATCTTATATGCATCCCTCTAGGGAGGTGTAGTTGGGATAGAAATTTGAAAAATATTTTGAGACAGTTGAGAGAGATATTGGAACATGGTGCCAACCTTCATGGCAAAACCCCAATTCTTTTCATCCCAGGTATGGTCAGAGAATATAACCTACCAACCAGTCACAGTCAGTCACAGAGGGGACCAGGTGGGGCACGTAGATGGATCAGCTCAAACTTTTTACTATCTCTGGGCAACAACCTACAGTGAGCGAAGTGAATTATCTACAGAAGTATGAAAAAAACTGGAGCATTTGTGTAAGTAGATCTCAAAGTGTTTTTCATACAGAGTCACCAAAAGCATGTCCTAAAAATTATATTTTAAAAAAGTTTCGGGTACCAAGAAAGTAAGGAAATGTGTTTGTCTAAAAGATAGTCATATCTAATATACACATATCTAATATTCACGAATATTAGCATTATTTATGTTTTTGATTGTTGACCAAATATTATGCCTGAGATTGACCTTTTTGTTTACTATATGCCACAAACAAAATTTTTCTTTAAAAAATTTTCTCCAATTAATAGAATTTGGAAAAGTATGGTACTATCATATGCATTTAGTTCAAAGATAAAATCACAGTCAGACTAATAGAACTTGCCATTCCTAGAAACGGCCCCAATTTACCACAGCAATTTCCTCAGGAATGGGGGTGAGAGTAGAAAGCCACTAACCTCCTACACTTGGCTGTCAGCTCATGACGTTCCCTGCTCTGGCATGAGAAACCCAAGAATAGGCATGAGGTGAATTAAAAGTCAGATACTGTAGGCACTCTACTCTGGCTTCCTGGACCTTCTCAGTATATTGCCAAGAGTAAACAAAAGAGAAATCTGCAACTCTTCACTAAGCAAAATTTGGCTATCTCCTTCTAAACTTTCTAATACTATTAGAGAAATGAAATAAAAGCATGTAAGAATAACTTTTTAAACCCTACTAAAAGAATAGGAATACATGGGGTGAAATCATGAAGAAAAAGGAATAAAGAGCCCAAAATTCAGGCAGGTGAATACCTCTAGAGTGGAAAGAAAAAAAAGAAGGGATTAGAGAGGGGCACAAACAGAACTTCAAAGGAAATGATAATGTGCTCTTTCTTAAACTGACTTTATAATGGTTACATGGAAATTCAATTCTTTGTTATTTTTACACCTTCAACATACCTAATGAATGCTCTTTTGTAATTATTTAGTAATTAAAACTTTTTAAATTTTTTAATGGAGTAGAAAGGAAGATATCTAGATTTCTGTCCCAAGACTGCCATTGTATAACCTTTACCCAGACACTTTTCTGGGATTTAGTAAAATACAGACATTGGACTAGAGCAAAGGTCACCAAACTATGGCTCACCGCCTGTTTTTACAAAGATTTATTGAAACATAACCAAGTCCATTCATTTGCATACTGTCTGCGGTTCCTTGCACATTAAAATAGTGGCTAGCCTTAAATATCTACAATAAAGACTACATGACCTGTAAATCCTAAAATATTTGCTATCTGGTCATTTGAGGAAAGACTCCCAACCCTGAGCTAGAGAACTGCTAGAACTTCTCCTAATAAAGACTGAAATGAAGAAAAAAAATCGTATTGAAACATGCTAACATCAGTTGGCCCACTAATGGACCAAACTTTCTTTTTGGTGCTTTCCATAAATGTTTGTTTAGGTTAACCACCCTACAGCCTATAAAATCTCATGAACCATGTCAACAGATCTTAGAAACAAATTTTGTGCAAAATGTAGCTTCTGCTTACATCAACAGTAACACAAGTGCAGAATCATCAATTTCCTGCCCTGAATGCTAAAATCTGCCTCTGAAACTAAATCTCATAACTGAAATCCAGGTTGAGAACTCTCAGAACCTAAAACACCCTCTTGTGAAGGATCTCAACTCACTTAGAATCAGAGAGGTTTATTCCTAGGACTTGATCTACTGTTTCCCCTATGCTGACACAAGGATTATCTCAAGATTTTCAGTCTCTTAACACACATATGTGTGCACACGGAAAAGCCTGGCATTTGCCATTTTTAAATGCTAAGGGTGGTAAATCCATCCTGCTCTTCATCCCAGTAAGTTCATTTTTATATCTGTGCAAACAATCCTTGAGCCCACAAAACTATTGGGGAGCTGCCTCTGCCAGAGATTAAAAAAATAGGGCTATACTGTCTACCAAAACATCTCCTCTATGACCTTAACTTCTTGTTCTCCTCTAAGCTCATGTGATGCCCATGATGCAATGCTGCATTCACACTTGAGACATAGCTGCCTACCCCAAACTTGCAAATGCTGCCTGAAATCCAACAATTATTGATGTTGCCACCCCATCCTTGGATGATCAAGTGGCATGAATGACCAGAAACCATTTCGAATATCTAACTTCAAATTATGAAAAACCCATGAAATTAACTGAAAATAAGATATTGTTTGGAACTATCCATTTCAGGGTCTATAGATCCACAAGAGCAGCAGTCCCAGAGTTCTCTTTCTTGGTTGTACCAGGATAGCTGGACACCAGGCCCACAAAAACAGTGTGGCAGTAAAGAAAAGTCTCCTCGGCCATAGCCAGGATGCTATCCTTGCTTTAACACATAGATAGTGCTTCTATTGTGGTATTTCAGTTGAAAGCGTCCCTCTAAGAAGACATGTTTATAAGGGTTCATCTGATTTCTTTTATAGCCTGAATTATCATGTTCACAGATCAAAGTTACTTATTTGATGAGAAATGCTTAACTTAGAAAATTATTTTTGGTATATAGGTCTTTGGGGAATTTTGACTTTTACCAAGAAAGAACACTTGGAGTTGAAATCACAGGATATGGATTCTAGTTTCCTGTATCAAACTGTCACCTTGGACAAGGCCATAACCTTTCAAGACCTCTATCTCTGAAGCAAAATTCTAGAATAAGTGGATCTGAAGGTAACTTCTATCCCCTTCCTTCTCAAAAGATTACCTTGCCCCCAATCTAATGAGTATGAAGCTATGAAACTATCTACTTTACCCCTACACCTCAAATTACTCTGAATATTCACCCCATAGGTCTTTTCTCTCTCTAAATTGGAGGTATTCTTCCTTCTTATCACAGGTAAATTTTCCACCCTAGCTCTCGACTTCATTCCCTTCTGCTTCTTCTGGAACATTGTTGTTGTTTTAACATGACCCATAATTTTCCACCTCCATGCCTCTGCTCATATGGATTGCCATTCCATTCATCAGAAAATCTTATTCAAGATCCACCACAAACACCACTTCCTACCTCTTGCCTTTTCTGAATCTTGACTAGCCGCAATGCCTTTGTCTGGTGCACCTCATCAGCTTTTATTTTATTCATTTATTATGGTGCTCACCTGTATTGCAATGATTGTATACTTGCCCTTTCTGCTAGATTATAAACTACTTATTTCTTACTCAACTTTGTATATTTTATAATGTCTCACACATAATAAGTATTCAATCTGTACCGAGTAATGATGAATAAAATAGATTGAAAGTCTCCTCATATACTGATTCCATATTCTGATTAGTAAAAGCTTAACTTCTATTGTCCCCTACCATGAAAGGGGTACACTTTAGAAAAACATATCTTTATTATTGAGCAAATTACCTACTAGTCACAGATTCAATCCCAAAAGACATCACTTCCCAATGTATATGTATTGAGTATACATATACATATATGTATGTATACCTAATCCACTTTTTGTCTAATTCAGAGACTTTTTTTGAAAATCCAAGGTGGTAAAGTTGAGTAACAGACAGGTTGACAGCAAAGGGTTTAAAAAAAAAAAAAAGACTGTTTACAGTCTATGGAGAAAAATCACAGTAGGTGTGGAAACTTTGGGGGTGGGGACAGGATACCCACTTCAACCAACATTCTCTTGTACCTTCAAGCAAGAGAAAAGCCCTTAGGTTTTACTGGTTATAGGAAATTAAGTTTTTTCCTGATTTGAAAAAAAGTTATCTACGGCAAACCTTTCACTTTGCAAGCAACCAATAAATAATAATTGAATAGAAAATAAAAACACCAGTAAAAGAATAGGAGACTAAGAGATAATAATATAAACTGAGAGGAAATGCCAATCACTCAATTTATCTTGCCCAGATTCTTCAGAGATTTTGTATCAAGGTCCAAGGACTGTTCTTTCACACACTCATGGAAGCCACAGCATCTTTTGCACTCAAATATTTCTGACTATTTAGACTCTTGGACAGTGCATTCAAACGAATAACATTAAATTGCCTGCCTTAATCTTTTTTCTTATTCTTTTCTTAATTTCCCCAATTAAGATTTATTTTATTTCCTCCAAGAGTCCATTCCACTTATTGTTAATCATTACTTGCCTTACTCCTCTTATAAAAGCAATCATGATCTTTAGCTCCATTTCACCTAAACTTGGAATTTAATTTGTACTACTCAATACATCCTAAAACATTTCTTCTGCAAAGTCAGTAAACTCTTCTGCATTGATTTAGTCACTTAGTGAATATTTATTAACCACTTACTATATGCCATTCACTATTCTAGATGCTGGGAATATAGCCATGATCAAGCCACACAAATTCCTGCTCTCAAGAACGAATTTTAATTTTAGTGATAGAGACAGATAACAGACACGTGTACATCAGGAAGTATTAAGTACTATAAAGAAAAGTGAAGCAGTAAATGACTAGAAAGTGCTAGAGGGAGAGCACTATTTTCAGTAGCATGGTGAAGGGTGAAGTGGGGGAACAAACCCTACAAAAATCTAGAAAAACATTCCTGGGAGAAAAATACCTAACTGCCAAGGCCCTGAAGCAGGAGCCTGCTTGATCTGGTCAATGAATAACAATGGATAATTAGAAAACTCTATAGCTCATCAGATTACACCAGCTGAAGACTTCATTTAATTAAGGTTCATAAACTTTCTACTATTTTTTTAAATTACTGTCTCAATAGAAATGGCCCTGTAAAATGCAAAATCATCTAAACTATACTGTCCCCTTGAATTAATTATTGCTGATAACCATAGGTATTCAGATAGTTCCAGATGGACAAAACTTGGCTCTAAAGCATCCTAGATGTGGCATAGTGTGCTAGTAATCCAGTTCCTCTCAAGTCACCAGTTTAAAATCTCTGAGAAGAGTAGGGGAAGAAAAATAAATGGATCAGGAACAGAAACCTAAAGAATAAAAGGCAGGTGAAGAAATCAGGTCAGTGGTCAGGGGAAAAGTCAGAAAGTTAGGAAGAGAATCAAAAGAAAGTATAGTACTAGAGCATTCAAGGAAAGAGAGAGTTTAAAGAAGGGGATAATTAACAGTTTCAAATTTTACAAAGCATCAAATAAGAGCAGGACCAAAGAATTCTTTAGATTTGGCAAAAAGGTCACTGGAGATCTTTGCCAATTCAATTTACCAAAATAGCAGAAACAAAAATTTGATTTTAATGGAGACTCTGTTTTGCTCAACCCTCTATTTCCAGCGCCTAGAAAACAGTACCTGATCTGTCCACTGGACACTCAATAAATGTTGAAGGGCAAATAGGAACATGACAAAAAGGAGACAGAAACATGCAGTGTTAT
Source organism: Monodon monoceros (assembly GCF_005190385.1). Lineage (NCBI taxonomy): Eukaryota > Metazoa > Chordata > Mammalia > Artiodactyla > Monodontidae > Monodon > Monodon monoceros. Next base: position 37,387,054 of record NW_021703772.1, read on the forward strand.
TTTGGTTAAAGAGAAAGTATGTTGGTGTGGTGATGACAATAACAAAACTAGTAATATTTTGTGAGTCCTTAAGATATGGCAGGCACTGTGCTAACTGCTCTGCAGTGCAATATGCAGTGTGCACAACTTTATGGAGTAAGTACTATCATTATCCTCATGTTACAGTTGAGGAAACAGAGGCTGAGAGAGGTGAATGTAACCAATTTATAAGTGCCAGGACTTAGATTTGAACCCAGGATGTTTGAGTCAAAGATGAAGGAAACAAAGAAACACATACATACACACAAACAATCTCTTTTTTTAATTTATTTATTTATTTGGCTGCGTTGGGTCTTTGTTGCTGTGTGCGGGCTTTCTCTAGTTGAGGTGAGCGGGGGCTACTCTTCATTGCAGTGCACTTCTCTAGTTTCAGAGCACAGGCTCTAGGCGCCCAGGCTTCAGTAGCTGTGGCGCACAGGCTCAGTAGTTGTGGTGCATGGGCTTAGTTGCTCCGCGGCATATGGGACCTTCCCAGACCAGGGATTGAACCCATGTCCCCTGCACTGGCAAGTGGATTCCTAACCACTGTGTCACCAGGGAAGTCCCACTATCTCATTTTAATAAATTATAGGTATTATGAGAAATGTTCCATCAGGAACATGAAACAAAAAAGGAGCACAAATTTAGGGATGAAGAGGTACTTCTCAGATGGAAGAAGGGCCAAGCATGAGTGTTCTCGGAGTGATGCCAAGATCAGCCTCTCTGTACATTTTATAAATGGACTAGAAGAGACTGAGTAATCTGATGTTTCAAATTTTGCAAATGACACATTGAGCATCTCTAGGGTGTGAAATGCCAACCTGACAAAAATAAAACAAAGTATACTTAGAGAGTGACGAGCTCTAAGTTCATAGGACCCAAGAGTGGGATCTGGCAACTCCATGAAGCAGGTAGGTGTCTCTCCAATTTCATTTTGGTACTGCTTCCCTGTTCAGCATGTCTCACTGTCCCCCGATCTATTGAGGCCCTTGTATGTGGTAATCTATCCCAGGGCAAAGCTAAGGCCCCCAAGGATCCATCAAGCCAGCCAAGGACTAAAATTCAACCTGATCAAAGGCTTGGGGTTCAGGATAGGCTGTCAAGCCCTGTGGACTAGTAAGAGCCCAACCAGGCCTAGTCCTCAAGGAGCAGATGCCAGAACACTGTGCTAGGCTCCACCTCCTCAAAGTGGACATAAGCCTCTCCAGCCAACGTGCCTGGTTACTCTACATGGAGATGGTGAGCCTGCTGGACTCATTACTACGACACATGGCACAAACTGAAATACCAACAGCTTCTTAACCTAAATGGGATTTAAGGTAAACTAGAGCCACTTCTAAAATGACAAAGAAGATTGGTTTCAACCATCAAATGCTTCTTGAAGCAATATTGTATATGCAGTACTAGATCTGAATAGATCACAGGCCTGAAGTGTATGAAACTTTTCATGTAACATATTTAGCAGCTAGCAGACCTCAGAGTGACAAATGTGTCTCTTAATACTTCTCAATTTATAATGCACATTCGCCTGACATCCAGAAACCAACAATCCTTATGTTTTGGGTCACTATAGTGATTAGAGTATCTTTAAAAAATGTTCAGTAACAAATATCTCTATTGAATTTAAGCCAAAATTAGTAATAATTTTGTTTGTTTTCATCTCATTTAATCCATATTTTTTAAAAATACAAGGGATAAGTACTCTTATTATCCTGATTTTACAGATAAGGAAACTGAGATTTGGAGAAGTTATGTGACTTGGCCAAGACCACATGGCTATTAGTTGGTGGAGCAGGTACTCAAACCTTTGGGCAGTTTGACTCCAGAACCACAATCTGAACCAAAAACACTCTATATTACAACCATTCTCTTCTACAAAAATAAAACTTCATTATTATATATGCCCTTATACATTAATCTGCAAACCGACCAATGTCAAATCAAATCCTCTAATCTAGCACAAGCAGATACTACATATAACAGATTAACCAAAACAAAAAACAAAAAAACAGGTCACTGTCCCATCCCCAAAAGTATCATTATGAAAATGTTCATCTATACTTTGTAGCTTAATCAGAAAATACTAACAGCAATACTGTATATAGTTTTCCAGATGAAAATGGCCATGTGTGCCTTAAATACCAAATCTTAAATTTAGGGATTTTTATCCTCTTTCCATCTGCTGTCAAATACAGGGAGTGGTTTCAAGACCGAAGAGCACTATTGGAGAGTCACCAGAGATCATGTGCAACAGTTCTCCCAGATAATATTTCCATGTAAAACAAGATCAACTACTCTGCAGAGACGAAAATTCCATCTAGGAAAAAACCACCAATGAAAGGAAAACAAACGCAAAGCTGTTCTAACATTTTCACTAAATTATACGTAAACAAAGACCACCAAACATTAAGCAGCAAAAGTAGTGGCTTGTAGAAAATGAGCTTGGAAGTAGTCAGATGTGTGAAAATCATGTGGATGTGCAATTTAATATGCCTGATGTTAAACGCCCTTCACACATTTTACACTTCTACTACATAAAAAAGCCATTTCATACTGTTTAATATTGGGTATAGTCTTTATCTTTTAGAGTCACATACTGAAATATTTGTGGATGAAATGATATGATTTGCTTCAGAACAATCCATGTTGGGAAAAGGAGGCAGTGGAAGGAGGAGCAGAGGAAACAGAACAGGCCATGAGCTGTGAATTGTTGAAGCTGTGGGATGGATACAGGAGGACTCACTATATGGTTCTCTATGTTGTATTTATACTATTCTACTTCTTTAAATCTGACACGTCCCACAATGAAAGTCTTTTAATCTGTTTAAGAATTTTTAAAGTATTTTTACACTGTGTTTATTTTGGTATATATTTGTAAACCGAATAAAATAATCTCTGAGAACAATTTAAAATTCAGCGTGAGCAGAATACAGATGCCTCCACTAAATTGTGCACAGTTTATAATCTACCTCACTGAGTTCAGTGAAAGCCTGGGACAACTAGGTCAAAGTCATGGGTTCCATTTTTTTTAAGACCTAGTTTGATTTCTTCTGTTCCTCAGCTTTATAATTCTAATGTCAGCTAGCCATCTCAAACATGTATTTTTTCCTGTAAAACAAAGGGTTCTATACAATCCTTGAATGAGAACAGCAATTACCAATAAAAGACTTCATTATATGCGACAGTATCACCAAAAGATGATCAATCTCAGTAGGAATTGCAGGGTATAGTTCCAATATGCTTTTAAACCACATGCCTTAGAACTTCCACTGATGTCTTCATTCTCCTTCAAGTCTTCTCATTCAAAGCCCATATTTCATACGTTAATTTTGGTTCTCCTGATCATTCTATGGCACCAAACTGCAAAGTTTCCAACTTTTCTTCTATTAAATACAAATGGCATTTGTGTGGTGAGATCCAACTTATTACTGAAGTGCTTCTTGGTTGTTGACCAAATTTGGGCAAAAAAAAAAATGCTTTCAAGGTATGCTGCTTAAAGTAAACATAATGAAATTTGCTCATTGAAACTAGCAAACCAAAAGGATGGTAGTATTTTATTTTACAACCTTCTTTACAAATATCACAATACTATCTGTATCAGAAAGTAGCCCTTATTGACTTCATTAAGAACTACATGGGGGCTTCCCTGGTGGCACAGTGGTTGAGAGTCCGCCTGCCGATGCAGGGGACACGGGTTCGTGCCCCAGTCTGGGAAGATTCCACATGCCGCAGAGCGGCTAGGCCCGTGAGCCATGGCCACTGAGCCTGCACATCCGGAGCCTGTGGTCCGCAACGGGAGAGGCCACAACAGTGAGAGGCCCACTTACCGCAAAAAAAAAAAAAAAAAAAATTACATGAATTTCTATATATGAAAATTTGGTTACATGTATATGAAAAATATACAACAAAAAGAAAAATTAAAATGATCTTTGATTTACCCATATTCTTATTTTAGCTTCACACATCTAAATTAGAGTTTTGCTTACAAAATGGCCTTATGATGGCACTTTTTATACTTTCCCTGGCTCAAGATAGCTTACTGGGGTGGAATGAAGAGGAAAGGAAGATAGAGAAAGACAGCAGTGGATTTCATTTTGAGGGAGCACTTTTAACCTGAGTAGAGATATCCTTTCTCCAAAGTGATAATGATAATTTAATTGGGTACTTGCCTTTCTTTCATTACACAGGATTGCTGTGTATTTAATCAGAAGGGAAGTCCACTGGGCCAAAATTTCTAAATTACTTCCCCTTTCCCACTGACATTGTTTTATCTGAAACAAAAACTAAAGTTTTTTATCAAGGGAAATAGATAAACTGCTTCCAAGTTCAACAAGCCAGGGTACTGTAGGGGAAGCAAGGAACTACAGAGGGAAAAAAGGAGCTAAAAACACAAGTACCTTCTCTAACCCCAGCTCTGTGGTGCTGCCAGTCACATGGGTCACATCATGAATCCTCATAGGAAAAACAAGGAGATTGTGGTTCAGGAGGTGACCCAGGACTATAACACAAGTGCGTCTGACTCCAAAACTTCTCTTCCTACACCACTAAACTGGGAAAAGGAACATGTGTTATCATTTTGCCATAATTTAAACAAGTAGCTTCATGAATAGGCCTGTGCTTGTCCACAGAAACACTCAGCTCTAGGCAAACACACAACCCAAGTCCTGCTCATCCTGTCTAGACAACCATTCTTAGAGACAACAAACACATTTTAATTCCTACTCATTCCTAATTTATAAGCATGCAGAAAATGAATGTTTACAAAGGATGATAAAGTAATTGTGTAACTATCTCACAAATAATCTCATGAAATAGATATGCTGGTAAAGAACTACTAAGCAAAAAACAAACAACCCAACCTCCCATAACAGCCCCCCATGTTATTACACCAAAATAAGTGATATGGAAGTTATTCAAATTTGACTTTCATAGGAGGTGATCAGGAAAAAGCTGCCTAGCACTCAGAACAAATGATCACAAATTTCACACAGTGGCAAGAATGTACAGGGATGTTCAACTGGTGTTTATCCAATGCTGTTTGCTCCATATGGAATTACAGTAAGACTGTGACAGACACCGTAGGCTGGCTTACTCAACACCCATTGCCAACCACCTTTCTCCCTTGCCTTCCTCTACTTTTAAGGCTGACGAAGCTAGTATTGACTTTCCTGCCTCTTTTATAAGGTGTGGGAAGGGGACAGGAGATTCAAGTCTCTGGCCAGTATGACAAATAGAAGTCAGCTGGTGAAATTTCTGGGCAGCTTCTGATTTTCCTGATAAGAGGAACAGATAAAGTTGCATCCCCCCTACTGCACACACACTCCATCCTTTTCTGCCCAAAGCTGGGGCAGCCATCTTGCAACTATGAAGAGGCAAACATGAGGACAAAAGTCAATGAGTACAAGAATGGCAGAGCAAAATGTCAGAAAGAGTCTGGGTCACTGAGCAGCAAATCCAGCACCAGAAACTGCTAGTTCCAGGTTTCTAATTATATGAAAACACTGGACACCTATTTGTTTAAGCCACTTTAAGTCAAGCTATTGCTTAAAGTTAAACATTTCCCTAACAGATAAAACAATGTCAGTGGTAAGTACCCAGTTAAAGTCTAACTAACCTAAAGCATTCAAGCCCCTAACTCACTTTGAGTTTGAGTTTTGCATGCTGAGATGGATAATACACTGGACTCTAAACCAGGTATTGACAATGACTGCTTTTGACCTTAGGCAAATCATTTCACCTCTCTGAGCCTCAGTCTTCTCACATTTCTAAAACAGGGATAATGATGCCTGCCCTGCCTCTATCACATGATTGTTATGAGGTCAAATGAAAGGCCTGACTCTGAATAAACCCTAAAATGCATCCTGAATGTAAAAGTTGTATGCTCCTTGTACAGTATATCTTTAGTTGCCACCTCTCCTACTCCCAAATCCTACAGCAAATATACTATGGCACTGAGTTTACTGAAGAACACTAAAAAGATATTACTTAATGGGTATTTTAATTGTTCTTCCCTATAGGATATTTATGCTACCTGTCTAGCCAACACAGAATCTATACACCAAAGGGGTTCAAATCTAATGGAGACACAGGTTAAGTGTAGTCAAGGCAAACAAAAGAGGTACTTTAAAGTTACAGATATTCTAAATCCTACTTTTTAATTCATTGGTTGGTTGGTCATACTTGATTAAGAAATTTGATTAAAGAATGACTATACCGAAGATGGCGTACTAAAAGGACGTGGAATTCGTGTCTCCTCACAACTAGGTCACCTACCAGGCACTAGTGGGGGACCACGGATACCTAAGGGGATGGGATGACCCCCAGCAAGTGGTAGGACATGGGGCGTAGAGGGGAGTGAATGGGGAGGAGAAGTGGAGGTAGGACAGGTCTGGCGCCCCTGAGGGGCAGCTGGAGGAGGGGAAGGAATCCCACACCCAAAGGGGGAAATTGGGGAACCATTGGGAGGGCAGAGGATCAAAAGGGAACATGGCCAGGTTTCTCCTGCCCATTTGGGCCCCCGGGAACCTGCTGAGATCCCGGGTCTGACCCTCTGCCCACCTAAGCCCCCTCCAGCTGTGCAGGTCCCAAGGGAGTGGGAGGGAGGGAAGGGGGAGCAAAAGTAAAGGCCAGATCTCTGGCACCAGCACCCCGAGGGGTGGCTGGGGGAGAGGAGGAGTTCCTACACCCAGTGGGACCCACCCATGGTTACAGGTCCAGCGGAGATGGGGGAGACCCTGGAGGAGATGGTGGGGGGGTTTCAGAAGAACAGAAGGGAACAGGGTCAGTGTTTTCCCTGTTGGGCTCCTGGGCCTAATCCTCTGCCCTAGGAACATCCCTCCTGCCATGCATAACCCAAACCCCACCCCTACACCCCCACCCAGGGCCCTACCTCTACACTCAGAGACCCCCTCCAATGCTCTGGGCCTAAACCCCATCCACATGCCCTCACTCAGAACCCGACATCCAAACTCTGGAAATCCACACTCCAGAGGCCCTCCTTTGGACGTGCTGCCTCTCCCCTTCCACGCAGGTCGTAAGCAGAGGTTCTGCCCCATGCTTGAACATCAACCCGCCTAGGCCCCACTCCAGACTCAAACATCACCCCCAACCTGCCTAGGTCCCAACCCACCCTAAACCCCGCCCCTGCCTAAGTACAACCCCTGCCTAAACTCTGCCCCCATAGCCAAGGCTTTTTTTTTTTCCTCTTTTAGATTGAGGTTCTGTTTTATCTTGTTGATTCATTGTTGTTGATTCTTTTATATTTTTATTTTTCCTAATAAATCTTTTATTTTTCTAATTTTATTTTATTCTTTATATGTTGTTATTGTTCTCTCCTTCTGTCTTGTTCTCCCCCTTAAAACAATTAAAAATAGTTGTTTACTTTAATTACAATTATTTTAATAAAATACAACAATTTTACCTTCTTGCAGTTGTTTCAATTATACTTTTATTTTTCCTAATATATTTTTATCTTTCTAATTTTATTTTCTTTTTTATTCTTTGATATTGTACTGCTCCTTTTTTCTCTCTTTCTTCCTTTTTCTTTTTTTCCACACCACAAAGCTTGCAGGATCTTGGTTCCCGGGCCGGAGGTCAGGCACGAGCCCCTGTAGTGGGGGCTCCAAGTACAAACCGCTGGACTAACACAGAACCTCAGATCCCAGTGAATATCAATCAGAGCAACACCTCCCAGAGGCCCTCATCTCATCACCAAGACCCAGCTCTATCCAACTGCCTACAAACGCCAGTGCTGGACATCTCAGACCAAACAACCAGTAAGACAGGAATATAGCACCACCCATCAAAAAAAAAAAAATGAAACGACAAAAAAATATTTTACAGATGAAGGAGCAGGGTAAAAACTTAAAGACCAAATAAATGATGATGAAATAGGCAACCTACTTGAAAAAGAATTCAGAGTAATGATAGTAAACATGATCCACAATCGCAGAAACAGAATGGAGAAAATACAAGAAACATTTAACAAGGATCTAGAAGAATTAAAGAGCAAACAAACAGTGATGTACAACACAATTACTGAAATTAAAAATACTCTAGAAGGAATCAATAACAGAATAACTGAGGCAGAAGAACGGATAAGTGAGCTGGAAGATAAAATGGTGGAGATAACAGCCAGGAGGCAGAATAAAGAAAAAAGAATGAAAAGAATTGAGGACAGTCTCAGAGACCTCTGGGACAACATTAAACACACCAATATCAAATTATAGAGGTACCAGAAAAAGAAGAGAAAAAGAAAGGGTCTGAGAAAATATTTCAAGTGATTATAGTCAAAAACTTCCCTAACGTGGGAAAGGAAATAGTCAATCAAGTCCAGGAAACAGAGAGTACCATACACGATAAACCAAAAGAGAAACACACCAAGACACATATTAATCAAATTATCAAAAATTAACCACAAAGAAAAAATATTAAAAGCAGCAAGGGAAAAGCAACAAATAACATACAAGGGAGTCACCATAAGGTTAACAGCTGATTTTTCAGCAAAAAATCAGCAAGCCAGAAGGGAGTGGCAGGACATATTTAAAGTGATGAAAGGGAAAAACCTACAACCAAGATTACCCTCCCCAGCAAGGATCTCATTCACATTCGATGGAGAAATTAAAACCTTTACAGACAAGCAAAAGTTAAGAGAATTCAGCACCACCAAACCAGCTTTACAACAAATGCTAAAGGAACTTCTCTAGGCAGGAAAAAAAAGAGAAGGAAAGACCTACAATAACAAACACCAAACAATTAAGAAAATGGTAATAAGAACATACATATCGGTAATTACCTTAAATGTAAGTGGATTAAATGCCCCAATCAAAAGACATAGACTGGCTGAATGGATACAAAAACAAGACCTGTATATATGCTGCCTACAGAGACCCACTTCAGACCTAGGGACACTTACAGACTGAGAGTGAGGGGACAAAAAAAGATATTCTATGCAAATGGAAATCAAAAGAAAGGTGGAGTAGCAATTCTCATATCAGACAAGATAGACTTTAAAATAAAGTCTATTAAAAGAGACAAAGAGGGACACTACATAATGGTCAAGGGATCTATCCAAGAAGAAGATATAACAACGGTAAATATTTATGCACCCAACAGAGGAGCACCTCAATACATAAGGCAAATGCTAACAGCCATAAAAGGGGAAATTGACAGTAACACAATCATAGTAGGGGACTTTAACACCCCACTTCCACCACTGGACAGATCATCCAAAATGAAAATAAATAAGGAAACACAAGCTTTAAATGATACATTAAACAAGATGGACTTAATTGATATTTATAGGATATTCCACCCAAAAACAACAGAATAAACTTTCTTATCAAGTGCTCATGGAACATTCTCCAGGACAGATCATATCTTGGGTCACAAATCAAGCCTTGGTAAATTTAAGAAAATTGAAATTGTATCAAATGTCTTTTCCGACCACAATGCTATGAGACTAGATATCAATGACAGGAAAAAATATCTAAAAAATACAAACACATGGAGGCTAAATAATACACTACTTAATAACCAAGAGATCACTGAAGAGATCAAAAAGGACATCAAAAAACACCTAGAAACAAATGACAATGAAAACACGACGGCCCAAAACCTATGGAATGCAGCAAAAGCAGTTCTAAGAGGGAAGTTTATAGTAATAAAATCCTACCTCAAGAAAAAAGAAACAACTCAAATAAACAACCTAACCTTACACCTAAAGCAACTAGAGGAAGAAAAACAAAAAGAAAACCCAACGACAGCAGGAAAGAAATCATAAAGATAAGATCAGAAATAAATGAAAAAGAAATGAAGGAAACAATAGGAAAGAAAGGCTGGTTCTTTGAGAACATAAACAAAGTTGATAGACCATCAGCCAGACTCATCAGGAAAAAAAGGGAGAAGACTCAAATCAATAGAATTAGAAATGAAAAAGGAGAAGTAACAACTGACACTGCAGAAATACAAAGGGTCATGAGAGATTACTAAAAGCAATTGTATGGCAATAAAATGGACAACCTGGAAGAAATGGACAAATTCTTAGAACAGCGCAACCTTCCGAGACTGAAACAGTAAGAAATAGACAATATAAACAGACCAATCACAAGCACTGAAATTGAGACTGTGTTTAAAAATCTTCCAACAAACAAAAGCCCAGGACCAGATGGCTTCACAGGCGAATTCTATCAAATATTCAGAGAAGAGCTAACACCAATCCTTCTCAAACTCTTCCACAGTAGAGCAGAGGGAGGAACACTCTCAAACTCATTCTACGATGGCACCATCACTCTGATGCCAAAACCAGACAAAGATGCCACAAAAAAAGAAAACTACAGGCCAATATCTCTGATGAACATAGATGCAAAAATCCTCAACAAAATACTAGCAAACAGAATCCAGCAGCACATTAAAAGGATCATACACCATGATCAAGTGGGGTTTATCCCAGGAATGCAAGGATTCTTCAATATACGCAAATCAACTGATGTGATACACCATATCAACAAATTGAAGGATAAAAACCATTTGATAATTTCAATAGATGCAGAATAAGCTTTTGACAAAATTCAACACCCATTTAAGATAAAAACTCTCCGGAAGTAGGCAGAGAGGGAACCTACCTCAACATAATAAAGGTCACATAGGACAAACCCATAGCCAACACTGTTCTCAATGGTGAAAAACTGACACCATTTCCTCTAAGATCAAGAACAAGGCAAGGGTGCCCACTCTCGCCATTATTATTCAACATAGTTTTGAAAGTTTTAGCCACAGCAATCAGAGAAGAAAAGAAATAAAAGGAGTCCAAATTGGAAAAGAAGTAAAACTCTCACTGTTTGCAGATGACATGATACTAGACATAGAGAATCCTAAAGATGTACCAGAAAACTACTAGAGCTGATCAATGAATTTGGTAGAGTAGCAGGATACAAAAATTAATGCACAGAAATCTCTTGCATTCCTATACACTAATGATGAAAAATCTGAAAGAGAAATTAAGGAAACACTCCCATTTACCATTGCAACAAAAAGAATAAAATACCTAGGAATAAACCTACCTAAGGAGACAAAAGACCTATATGCAGAAAACTGTAAGACACTGATGAAAGAAATTAAAGATGATACAAACAGATGGAGAGATATACTATGTTCTTGGATTGGAAGAATCAACAGTGAAAATGACTATACTACCCAAAGCAAGCTACAGATTCCATGCAATCCCTATCAAACCACCAATGGCCTTTTTCACAGAACTAGAACACAAAATTTCACAATTTGTATGGAAACACAAAAGACCCCGAATAGCCAAAACAATCTTGAGAAAGAGAAACGGAGCTAGAGGAATCAGGCTCCTGGACTTCAGACTATACTACAAAGCTACAGTAATCAAGATAGTATGGTACTGGCACAAAAAAAGAAATATAGATCAATGGAACAGGACAGAAAGCCAGAGATAAACCCACTCACATATGGTCACCTTATCTTTGATAAAGGAGGCAAGAATAAACAATGGAGAAAAGACAGCCTCTTCAATAAGTGGTGCTGGGAAAACTGGACAGCTACATGTAAAAGAATGAAATTAGAACACTTCCTAGCACCATACACAAAAATAAACTCAAAATGGATTAAAGACCTAAATATAAGGCCAGGCACTATCAAACTCTTAGAGAAAAACATAGGCAGAACACTCTATGATATAAATCACAGCAAGATCCTTTTTGACCCACCTCCTAGAAAAATGAAAATAAAAATAAACAAATGGGACCTAATGAAACTTCAAAGCTTTTGCACAGCAAAGGAAACCATAAACAAGACAAAAAAACGACCCTCAGAATGGGAGAAAATATTTGCAAACAAAGCAACTGACAAAGGATTAATCTCCAAAATATACAAGCAGCTCATGAAGGTCAATATCAAAAAAACAAACAACCCAATCCAAAAATGGGCAGAAGACCTAAATAGACATTTCTCCAAAGAAAATATACAGATTGCCACCACACACATGAAAGAATGCTCAACATCATTAATCATTAGAGAAATGCAAATCAAAACTACAATGAGATATCATCTCACACCAGTCAGAATAGCCATCATCAAAAAATCTACGAACAATAAATGCCTGAGAGGTGTGGAGAAAAGGGAACCCTCTTGCTCTGTTGGTGGGAATATAAATTGATACAGTCACTACGGAGAATAGTATGGAGGTTCCTTAAAAAACTAAAAATAGAATTACCATATGACCCAGCAATCCCACTACTGGGCATATACCCTGTAAACACCATAATTCAAAAAGAGTCATGTACCACAATGTTCATTGCAGCACTATTTACAATAGCCAGGACATGGAAGCAACCTAAGTGTCCATCGACAGATAAATGGATAAAGAAGATGTGGCACATATATACAATGGAATATTATTCAGCCATAAAAAGAAACAAAATTGAGTTATTTGTAGTGAGGTAGATGGACCTAGAGTCTATCATACAGAGTGAAGTAAGTCAGAAAGATAAAAACAAATACCATATGCTAACACATATATATGGAATCTAAAAAAAGTTGGTTCTGAAGAACCTAGGGGCAGGACAGGAATAAAGACGCAGATGTAGAGAATGTACTTGAGGACATGGGGAGGGGGAAGGGTAAGGTGGGACGAAGTGAGAGAGTAGCATTGGCATATATACACTACCTAATGTAAAATAGATAGCTAGTGGGAATCAGCTGCATGGCACAGGGAGATCAGCTCGGTGCTTGTGACCACCTAGAGGGGTGGGATAGGGAGGGTGGGAGGGAGATGCAAGAGGGAAGGGATATGGGAATATACATATGCATATAGCTGATTCACTTTGTTATACAGCAGAAACTAACACAGCACTGTAAAGCAATTATACTCCAATAAAGATGTTTAAAAAATGATACAAATAAAAATAATGATACAAATAAACCTTTTTGCAAACAAAAGAAGGAAAGACTATACCAAGAAATAACCAATAGTAACTTTGTGACTCAATATAGTTAACCAATTCAAACCTCTTATTCTGTGAAAACTCAAGAGCATTTTTCAATTCTTTGAAAAGGCTTAAGATTTAACTCAAAAACTGGCTCCAAGTTACATACACATATTGGATGGCTCCCCATTTATACTTTCACATAGTAAATCATAAGTAAACAGATGTTATTGCATAGAAAAAGGAGTCAATTGAAATATAACTTTGTTGTATAACAGATTTGCAAAATGAGCTTACCAGAGTCCTGAGACCATAAGGCACCTTCACATGTAAAGAATAAAATGGAAATCCTCACTTAATTGAAACCTTCTACTAGCACATCTTGTATGCCAGTGTAGTCCACAGACCATGGCCATCAACATCACCTGCAAGCTTGTTAGAAAAGCAGGTCAGCTCTCCCATCTGCCCAGACCTACTGAGTAGGAATCTATATTTTAACAAGATCCCTGGTGATTCATAAGCACATTAAAAGTTGAGAAGCACTGTTCTCTGCCCAACCAGCATTAAGTTCTATTTATTGTTGATAAAAATCCCCAGTAAACCAAGAGCTAACTACCTTTGTACAGAAGCTAGGAAAATGCTTCCATAATAGTCTGCCCATCTGATTAGTTTACCTAAAACTCAGTTCTAATAATGACACTCAAAATTTTCAGTGACTTCCCATCATCTACCACATCAGTCTAAAGTCCTTAGTTTGATAGTCAAGGTCCGCTATCATGTGGTGTTCCACCCGCCTTATGCCTATCTCTCAAAGTGTAAAGGGAAGGCTGCGTGCAACAGAACCCCCTGGGGCCTCACCCTTGACCCTCTGAATCACGTTCTCTATGGGAATAAAGCTGGGAAGGAGTGATCTTAACCAGCTCTCCCAGGTGATTCTTGGGAAACAATCGCCCAAACTTTCAGGACTAAGTCTCTCATTATCGGTCAAGTTCCTCCAGATGCACCCAAGCGGGGGGCACTCCATCATTAGTGCTAACACTGGCTCCACTCAGAGGTCTCTTGTCCACCTCACACAGTATTACAATTACATGTTTCCATGCCTGTTTCCCCTTTGAGTCCCTGAATATGGGAAATGTGTACTATGTATCCTTGTATCCCTAACATCTACCACATTGTGTGGCACAGTAGGTGTTCAATATTTGCTGATTTACTGCAGCACTGTTCATACTAGGATAAAAAGAAACTGAAACAAGCTTAAGCGCCATCATTTGGGAACTACCTAAATTAACTACAGTACAACTATCCAGTGGAATGCTATGCATTCATTAAAAATGATGACGTTGATTATATATTGATTGGAAGGATACCCCAATCTTTCCTTTTTTAAAGCAAAACAAAAAGAAAATAGCAAATATAGTACAAAACGATATTAAAGAATATACACAAAAATGTTAACAGTGGTTATCTCTGATTGGTGGGACTGTGAATTACCTTATTGTCTTCTTTATATCTATTATTTGAATTTTTCACAAGTGTGCATAATATTTTTTACATTTTAAAGCTATTCCTATTTTAAATGCTTATGGAATGAGTGTAGTTATAGTAAATGATAGCTTCACTTATTCAGCTTCCAAGGACAGGGATTTCCAAAGATTGCCAATGATCCAAATGTTGGCAATGATCCAAAGGCCGGCAGTGTTGTTGCTAAGAAGAAGAATGTAGGAAATGGGTAGTCCTTAGCAACTGGCTCTCACCAGCGTTCCTCTTATTGTCTGGGATTTAGAAAAATATTTAAATGTCCTTTAACATCTTCTTACCTAATACATTTCTAATAAAAATTGTGGCTTTCAGTGGAAACAATTTTGACAATATCAATTAGCCTCAGCCTAAAGAAATTACCTGTTGTCAATTTTTTCAGTTGTGAAAATCAGCTTCCAACCTCATCACACTTCCCTTGTTGGCTCTTCTCTCACTTTTCATAATGTTCACTATCCAAGATGATTTGTTAAATACTATGTTTTACTTTATTTAGCATGATACCAAAAATGGATGTCCTTGCACATGTCAATGACTTTCAGTTACTATCACCAAATTGGGGCATTGCTTCTGCTATGAGAAGGGTAGGTGAGAAGAATGAAAGGATGCCTCCAGCCTTTTTCATTCTAGTATAAGGAAAACCTTCAAGCAAATTTCATTTCAATTAATATTTTACATGAAACAAAGATGATTTGAAGAAAAATAACTAAAACAACTTAAAATTATACCTCCAACAACAGGAAGAACATGTCAATTAATCTGGTATTTTTTTCATTAATTTCAACATTCAACTTAAAGCAAAAGCAACTCAAAGAGATTTACAAAGAGATAAAAACAGAAATAATTTCATTCATAACCAGTAGGATCTTACTACAGTTTGGATCAATTTTGAACGCTTTCAATATATACTCTGCTTGAAGAATAGCAACAGAAAAATATGGATTATTATAGATTAATAGCTTGAACACTTTTCCTACTTAGCTTCTCCTAAAATGTCCTTACTACATTAAAACATAAAGTAAATAGAGGGAAAAAAACTTTAAAAGGCTTGCTAGAATATTATAATTCAGTAAATTGAAATATAAGAATTTTTAAAGTCATTTTTTTAACCTAGCCCAAAATAATCTCTCCCAAAAGGCAAGATGTGACTACAACTTATTATTCCCTAGGTTCAAGAAACATGACTGCTCATTTGACAAGTTTAGAAGAAACGTAGCTATTGTCATAAACCCGGAACATGCAGACATGCAACCTATGCTTCCAAAATGTCACAGGAGGTCAAAGGGACTCTAAACAGAAGGGAGGAGACAGAATGAGTTCCTCCCTTTTGTTCTGCAGTGACCACATTACTCAAGCTAGTTACTTTGCTTCTCAGAATTTCTGACTTCCCTACCTGTAGAAAGAGGCATTGGGCTAGATGAATTCTAGGTTCTTTCCAGATCAAAAAAAATTTAAGCTCTAACACTACACATTCTCTCCACACATATACAACCTGAAAATATCATATTTTTATAATATATGAAAGCTACAAATAAAAGAACTGCATTTTTGCAGATTTTTTCCACTAAAATTCTGAAAAAGGAAAATAATAATTCTACCATTTTAACATAATTATTTCACTTCTCAAATATTAGTATCATCCTTTATTACTCATTAGCATTATTAAACCATGCTTCTCTTTTCTCTAGTCTCATGACTAGAAAAAACTTTGCCTTTCCTAACTATTGAATCAGCAGGAATCATGAGATGAACTAAAGGCAGAAAAACATCTGAGATATGATAATTAGTTTTGTTTTCCAAAAAAGCAAGGCAGAAATTCTAATTTCCCAAAACATCATATTTCAATGTAAAAGATAGCTCACTTAAAAAATAAATAGCTCACTTATCAAATCAGTAATAAAAACTAATATTCACTTAGTACTATTTATAAAGCACTTTCACATGCATGATGTTACCAAACCTTCATGACCCTATGAGGAAATATTGTAACCATCCCCACTCTACAGCTGAGGAAAGTGAGACTCCCTGACATTAATTGCCCAAGTTCATAAGGCTAGAAAGCACCATATTCATGACAACCTCCTGACTTTTCCTCTGAATCTCTTGCTCTCTCTGTGACATTCCATCAGTTCATAAATCTTTGTTTCAAATGAAGCACATTTTCACCTAATTTAAAGTCAAAGGTTGCTCCTAAAAACCTTAAACAGTTACTTGGGAACAAATATTTAAAACATAAATGACAGAAGAGGGTTAATTTCATATCTTAATATATTTTGTGTCTTTACAAACTTAAAAAAAAAGAAAAAGACCAACAACTCACAAGAAAATTAGAAGAGAAAGATAACCAAAGAGTTTACAAAGAATTCAGTGTAAATAACTTTGAAATATTTGAATTAAAAAGACTTAATCTCAGTCAACTAAATGACTTCAAGTAAAAATAAGCTTCATTTTCTCACTATCTTATTAACAAATTTTAAAAATTGGTCGCGTGCTGAATCGACCGTGGTTTAGGGAAAAATTTACTCTCCTACACCATCATGGAGAATGCACTGGTTAAAGCTTTCCTGAAGGGCAAATTTCCATATGTAGCAGAACTAAAAACATATAGCCTTGACACACAGCAATACTACTACTAGAAAGTTATTATTTACTTTATTTATGTGGGCGAAGAAAAAAATGCTCATCGTGTAAAAGATGTTCCTGAGAGCATCAGTTATTACAGCAAAATGCTGAAGACGATGAAAATGTACACCCATCTGAAATAATGTAAATAAACTTTGTGTACCTCATACAACAGAATACAACAGC